>NW_004949111.1:7408260-7414229 GCF_000317375.1 Microtus ochrogaster
TATCATGGTATTAATGGTCATATAGAGTACTAACTAGTTCTACAAAAAAAGTTTCATCTACCTTCCTGTACATGATGTCAGATTTGAGCCTCTATCAGTATTCTGCAGTGAAAACTTAGCATGCTTAACAGCGACCTTTGAAGTCTCCAAAAGACTTGTGGGGCCCCAGAACGACGATTCCTTCAGGACTATGATAAAAACCAGTATGCTGAAAACGACCACATAAAGATCAACTTTTGACAACAAACTTCTCAGAACAATTTCAATGTGGCCAACTGAGATGATCCAGCCTAACAGACTATTCTATCCAAGATAAGACACGCCCATTATGCAGAGACAGGACAACAAATGATATAGCTACCTGTCCCAGGACTTGACAATGAACCCAAATATTTCTTTTCATGATCCCCTAAAGATGCTGTTGCCCCAGATAGCAGAAAATAATTTTAAGAACACAATGTTCACATTCCCAAGAGGTGGGGTGGGTAGTTTTTGGCCTTTCATTGGGTTATGGATATTTGTCACTGCTTAGGGGCATTGGTTACAAGTTATTATTGGTAATGGTCAGGGAAAAAGATAAACAAAGGAAATTAGATTCAAGGTTCTTATTTTGAAAAGAAAAAAGAGGGACATAAATATGATAAGATAAAAGATAGACTACTGAATCTACTTTTAAAAAGCAACTACTAGATTTAAATATTGGATTGGACTTTTGTATTTGTATACAAATTTTGTATATTGATACAAATTTAAGATTAATTTTGTTAAAACCTACTTACTGTGAATACATTTCTTATTTTATCTGAGGTATTGCTACTATACAGCTCATTTAACAATGCAGTACAAATTTCTAGTTCTTGAAAGTTATTAATACTAACTGTTTAGGATAATAAGAAAATGCAGGTTAGCAATTAGTCGCCTACTACAACTAAACTTGTAGTCATATTGTATGTTTTTAAGGTCAAACAGATATATTTTAAATAGACAGGTCATCTTCAAATGCTTCAGAGAGTTAAGAATATGGCATTTAAGATGTTTTATTAACATAGTTTTTTTTAATGACAATGAGACATGTCTGCTCCTGGCAATACCAATCTACTTCACAGAATGGGCACTGAGGCAACTGCACATGGAGTTTACTCTCTTTGTGGCAAAAAAAAGTAAGCAACTGGGCAGGAAAGTGCTCTCACCTCGATTGCTGACAATATGCTATACAAATTGGACAAGAAGGACATAAAAGAGAGGACTTTTGAACTTTCCCAAGGCAACATAGGACTGCACTTAAGAATATCCTGCTTTATAGAAAAGTTTGTCAGATATGCTAGGCCTAGAGCCAAAGATGGATGCTCCCAGTGTTGCAGAGCATCCTTGGTTGACTGTTCAGGCAGTCAGCTTTTCCTGTCGTTTCTCACATTTTTGGAAGTCTTTTGTTTGCATTTCCTGCTTACTCAGTTATTCCCTTCTCTGGTCTCTGAGGTAGTTGAAGACTAGACAGTTATTGTTATAGTTTTCCTTGTTTAACAGCAGACTCAGAGAAGAAACTCACTAAAGAGGTATAAAGTGTAAAAGGTTGAGAGACACAAAAAGATAATTTGATAACGCAAGTTAGAATAGAAGTAAATTAGGTCCAATCTTTTGAACTCATCAAAATAAGATATGGAGTATTTTCTCTGAATTTGTCAAATGCAAATGGGATAGACATTGTTGATGTATTTATTGCCTATATATTATATATAGTTATTGTACTTACTGTATATAGTGTTTCTTATTTATAGCCTTTTTTTGTTTTTTTGGTTTTTCGAGATAGGGTAGACAAAAATGGAAAATATAATGTTATAAATTATTTGTGTTTTAAACAATAGAGGTTGCCTGAAAAATCAAAGTGCAAAGCAGCCACACTAGCCAGCCATACAAATCAGGCAGCAGTGGCACACACCTTTAATCCCAGCAGCCACACTAGTCAGCCATAGAGGGCAGGTGGTGGTGGTGCACGTCTTTAATCCCAGCACTGAAGAGGAGTATAAGACAGGAAGAGACAGGTCTCAGCTCGGTCTCATTCTAATAATTTGTAGAGGCAGGATCACTGATTTTGGTCTGAGGTAGAAGTTAAGAGCTAGTGGCTTGGCTGCTTTGCTTTTCTGATCTTTAGCTTGAACCCCAATATCTGTCTATGGGTTTTTATTATTTGGGCTACACTAAATGTGATGAATAACTCAATTTACCCATTTCTGCCCTTACTCTCCTGATATAAGAAACTGTTGATGGCTACTATATTGATATAAGAGATACAATAGCTATGAACCCTGAAGATTTAAAGTGTAACTGGCTGACTCTTTTTCATATATGAAAGTTTAAGTTTGAGATTCCTTATAAGATTACCTTTCAAGATAAGCAATAAAGTAATTGGCCCTTTGTTTGTAACTGTAAAACGTAGCCTGACAGTAAAAAAACCTGATTGAGAAGCATATTTTGTTTGCCTATACAGTTAATCTACAACAAATTGCTTAAGTATGAATGTACATGGATTCTTGGGATAATTTGCTTTTTACCTGTAATATATAAAATGTTTCATTATGTAAGGAAGATGAAAAACATGTTGTTACCTGTATTCATTATAATCATTCACTTGAAAAATAGAATGTAACAACACTGTAATTACTATGTTGCCTGTAAAACTTTGTTGGGGTATATAAGCTGTAGAAAAAAGTATACAATACAAAAATAATACATAGGAAATGAAAATAAAAGAAACCATCAAGAGAAAGTGTTAATGTTTTTCTCAAACCTTCTCAGATAGAAAAGTCACAGTATGTGCTGACTCTGGATTCCATTTGAGCCCTGTGCTGCTGGGGCTTGGTTCCCTCAGGCAGTGTTAAAATATTCAATGAAGCTGATTTTCTGAAGAAACACTAAGTAAATATTTTGTAACTTTCCAGATTCACCTGGACTTTTCAATTTCAGAAGTGGTGTCATTACAAGGTATCAGCCACCACTGATAACACCTATGGTATATAAAATTCACCAAGGAACACCTCTTATTCTAAGACATACGAAAATGTCCTGCTACACTGAAGGTTTATGGCTCAAGTCATACACCATACAGGAAATAGTCTCCTTTACACAAACCAATTCATTTCATACCTTTTAGAACTGAATAGCATCTCTTCAGGAGTGTTGCGAGTTGTAAAAAGGCTAAGTTTAAAATATGGCAATAATAAAAACATAGCCAATTATTTTGGCCTTGGACAGCAAGTTTACTCCATAATTCAACAAAGCTGGCCTTGAATATCCATGTAAAGCAAACTTCGTTTTCCAAAAGGAAAATCAACTGATGCCATCCCACAGGGGAAAATCCCAACAACCAATTTGATGAGAAGTTACTTAACCTTCTAATATTGCGAGAAACAAGTGCAGTGATTAATCCATTTTGGCTCGCTGTTTCACAAGTTCAAACCCATGACTGGTTTGTTCCTGCTTGGGCCTGTGGTGAGATAAAAACGTAGCGTTGATTGTTCAACTTATAGCCAGTTCAACAGAGGAGAAAACTGTAAGAAACTTTTCTAAAAGACAGTAAGCATAAAAACAACTTAAAGTGTTCCGAACCCAAAAGAATTTTCAAACTTGATATTCGACTTTTTCTCAAGCTCTGAGTGCTTTCTACAGCCTGCAGCAAAATGAACGAACATGTTCTATTGTTCCAAGCTGTGCCTTAAATGTAGGATCTCGGGTACAGGAGACAGGTGTGTCAGAAACAGTACGTATTCTAGGGGGATTCCACGTTTTCTGGAACTCTTCAGTAAGATGCAGTTCTACAGAGGCCTTCTCACTTTCTGCCCCTTCATACTACCCCTAGTGAGTCACATTGGGAGGAGACAGCACAACAGTGTAATAAAGGACTAGCCGACAGTCCTGCATCCCAGTATCCCCTACTGTACACTGGACTTCTTGCAGAGTTTGAAAGTCCTTCAGCAACTGCCCACCGCACATGCTATCTACCCTATACGCTGCAGCAAGGTCCATTTTTCTTTTGAGAAATTTTTCTATATGTCCAATGATTGCATGTCCTGAGACTCGCACAAACTTTATCTTCAGTGGTTTACAATGTCCAATGTCTGCATTAGTGCCCATAGCCTCCAGGACATATCAGGTTCATGTGAACTAAGGCACTATTCTACTTTTTTAGTGCTCCCTTCGCTTGAAGGGCCTGGCTGCAGAACAGCAGCAGGTTTGGGTGTTCCCGGACAATTTCCTTTGTAGAATTCACGTCTTTGCTTTTTTTCTTTTTCCTCTAGACCTGCCACCAATTTGTACACTATGTTTTGTAATTGTGGATCCAACCTCAGGCTATTTTGAGGTTTGGCCTCATGCACTACAGTGTTGCACTTTGGACATCTGTTGTTATGTTCAAAATGTTTTATGATGCAGCTTTTACAGAAGCTATGGAGACATTCTGTGATGGTTGCTGCATCTATCAAGTAGCCTTTGCAAATGTAACAGGATATGTAGGGAGTCAGCTGCGAGAGAGGAACGAGGTTCTCCTCCTGGTCAGACTCCACCTCTGACTTCTCTGCCCCTTTGGGGGACTGGGACTCCAGGCATTCCTGAGACTCCACATCCCCACTAGTGGACTGGCCCTCATTGCCAGCTGGAGGTGCCATGATGCTTGCAGAAGGCAAGCCCTGGCTTGCAGACCACAAGGCTCCCTCTGTTTTGGCAGCAGCCAGGCTGTCCTCTTGGACCTCTGGGCTGCTCTCGTTGGCTGGCCCGGCAGGGGACAAACTGGGCAAGGGCATGGCCAGATTCCGATGTAAGGCAGAGATGTGAGGCAAAGGCGAGAGATAGCTTGAGTGTGGAGGCAACGAGACCTTGGAGTGAGACCGAAAGGGAAGGGAAGACGTGGCAAGGTAAGACAAGGCGAGACCAGACCTTAAGCCGAGACCACCTGCGAAATCCTGGGCTGAAGCAAGGCAAGACCGGGAAACAAGGCAAAATGTAGAGACGAGATGAGTGAGGCGAGGCGAAACCGGGAGTCAGGCGAGATGAGACCCCGAGGTAGCCAGAGCCGGTCAGATGAAACCCCCAGAATCAGCCGAAATGAGGTCAGATGAGCTCCCAGAATCAGGCGAGGTGAGACCTGGAGTCAGGCGAGATGGGATCCCGGAGCCGGGCCAGATGAGACCCGGAGCCAGGTCCGGAGACAACGGAATCAGGCGAGATGAGACGCAGAGTCAGAAGAGGCTAGACTGGACTGGGCGTTGCAGCAGCGAAACTGGACTCCAGAGCTCAGGAAATAAGGCGAGGTCAGGAAGCAACGTGAGACCGGGAGGCGCTTTGAGCCTCGGGGTAGCATGAGGGGGCGAGGCCAGGAAGTTAGGCCAGACTAGAAGAGGAGACTGGATCTTGAGAAAAGACCTCCAGGGAAGGCGAGGTGAGGAAGACAGAGTCACCAGGCAAGGTGAGACCCTGGGGTGAAATGAGACCAAGAGGTGAACAATTTGAAACAAGATGAGGGTAGGTGAGACCACAAGGCAAGGGGATGCTGAGCGCAAAGAGAAAGCCGCGCAAATACACAATAGGAGGGCAAAGTGGCAATAAGCAAAGAGTTCTGCCAGACCAAGGGGTGGTGCTGGACAAACAAGCAGAGAGTGGGAGAAGAGAGGAACGAGGCCACGAGCTGAAGCAATGTGGGGGATCTGCAGGGGAGGGGAGGGGCTGAGAACCCGTTCATCTAAAGCAAACAGAAATTTCAGTGTTAAACCAGTGGGTGGTGGCTCACATCTTTATTCCCAGGAATTGGGTGGCAGAAGCAGGCAGATCTCTGAGTTAGAGGTCAGCCTGGCAGCCTGCAGCTCGCTTTAAAGGGACCTCACCCAATTTTCCTTATCAAAGGTTTCGTGCTCAGTGGTAGTTTGTTGTTTGTTTTTCTTTGAGCGGTGGTTTCTCTGTGTGACAGTTCTAGCTGTCCTGGG
>NW_004949111.1:7414539-7416727 GCF_000317375.1 Microtus ochrogaster
AAATCCTGTTGCAGCCCAACAAAATATATTTTCTGGTATATCAGGCACATTAATTAATTAATTGATTAATTAACTTAATGTGTATATACATATGCATACAAGCAGACACGTACCACTGTAGAGGTCAGAGGAAAACTTGAGAATTGGTAGTCACCTTCTACCTTTTGAGTCTCAGAGAGAGAACTCAACTTCTAGGCAATCTTGCCAGTCCCCTAGTAACATTGTTTGCCTAGATCCCTTGTGATGTTTCATTAGGAATAATAAAGATTTCTGAGCACAAAATACGGCTTCCTCTAGCAAGTTAAATTCATCCAAAATTATTTCTTCTAGAAAATATGAAGGTTCTGTTTTGAAACATACACTGTGGAGAACAGTTCACAGAGGCAGGTTGGAAATCCAATTTGTTTGAGCTCTTCCTTCCCCCTTCCTCTACCTCTCTACCCCTTTTACTCTCTCCTTTTTGTATCCTCTTTCCCTCTGCCTCCCTGTACCCTTCTTTCCCCCTTTACCTCTTTCCCCTGCTGTGGACTGCTGTATGATTGCTATGTATAATTTGTTTCCTCTATAATATATAACATTGTATATAACAAATACATATGCACATATATGTGTTGTGGTAGTAGAAATTGAATCTAGGATCTTGTCTATGTTCAGGGAGTCATCAACCACTGAACTATATACTCATTTTTACTTTTTATTTGGAGGCATCTAACAGGGCACTTTACATTCCTGAGTGAGCTGCAGGATATATTGAGTGGGTGAATGGGGCGCGATGTAGGCAAGATAAGATAAAATGTTCTCTCTTTCCTTTCTATTAAGCATTCTGCCTCTGAGTTCCAAGTTGTGATTATAATAGGAAGCCTCAGGATTAGAATTTTCTGGAAAGTTCTATGCTGGGAATGTGACTGGGCATCGAGTCTAAGGAGCCTTTGCACTTGTGGAATAGCTCATCTTCCCGGAAACTTACTATCAATTTTAATAGTTTCGGTTTCCTGATGAGTCTACATCATGCATACTTCCGGTCTGATTTTTTTCTGTAAATTATAATACCTTTATGGGTAAAATGGAAAGAGACTGAGGATTTCTGTCTTCTGACATCTAGGAGAACGATTAAAAAAAGGTATGTCTTTCTACTGATTTCTCTAGTTTTTTAGAGTTGTGAGCAATGAACCTTAGTTTGCTGCAATGTGATCTTCTGTTCCCCACTGGATGTGAGAAAGAACCAAAACGTATCTAAGGTAACAGAGGACTCGGTTATAGCCACACCACCTTTGGAAAGGGCCTTGCTTAGGCTTGTAGAAACCTCACACTGACGTTTGGCTGGCCACACACAAGAGGCTCTGAAGTGTACTTTCCTCCTACTCGATAGGATAAGTCCAGCTGGATAGGAAAGCAACGACAATAGATGTCCCGCCACTCACTAGTGTTGCTCTGTTCGCTGAGCAGGCTCGTTCATCAGACTTGTTCTAAAACACGTGTAGGTAAATTGCACTTCACTATTTGGAAGAGGTTTTTATTTTATTTATTTTATTTTTTTTAACTTAGTCTATCTAGTCAGTGTAAAGGGAGTGCCCTCAAGAGGGAACTCTGGATCCAAGTGATTAACTCAGATTACACCAGCACTTTTGGAAAAATGAGCTCCATGAGGTGAATTTAGGGTGGGAATCCACAGCAATACGCTGCAAAAGCAAAGCAAAGAAGGCATTAATTGCAGCAGTGCAAATCTATAGCAGCAGTGTAAATGATGGGCCTTGATATCATTGATTGGGCCTTAAGATGAGAGGGAGGGCATTATAAAGGAATGTGTGTGTGTGTGTGTGTGTGTGTGTGTGTGTGTGTGTGTTTGTGTTTGTGTATAAAGCTGGGCATAACAAGGCCTTAAAGGGAACTATGTTTCTATTTGGGGAAGAATCTTATTGCAAAGAATCACTGAAAGTATCTTTCTGGTGCCTGCTGGTGCCTTTGCAGTGTTGCTAAGCAAAGGAATTTAGTTACATGTTATCCTAGGGAGAAGCTAAACCACCCTTCTTCCTATTCCAAATGTTCTACACTACTGTTCTTTAGTCATAGTGGTTAGAAACAATCAGGAGACGGGAGGCAGAGGCAGGCGGATCTCTGTGAGTTCGAGACCAGCCTGGTCTACAAGAGCTAGTTCCAGGACAGGCTCCAAAACCACAGAGAAACCCTG
>NW_004949111.1:7417303-7430781 GCF_000317375.1 Microtus ochrogaster
TGACTTCTCAATTGGGTATTTGGGGTTGGGATAATATTTTAAAAGATAATGTCTTACTCTATAGCCTGGAGTGTCCTGGAACTCCTCCTGGCCTCAAAATCTGGGCAATCCTCCTGCCTTAGCTTCCTGAGTGCTAAGAGATACAGAGACAAACCATTGTGCTTAGTTTTCTGTTCTGGCTAGTCTTATGCCAACTTGATACAAGCTAGAGTTATATGAAGGGAGGAAGTCTCAGTAGAGAGAATGTCTCTATAAGATCCAGATGTAGGGCATTTTCTTGATTGATGATTGGTGGAGGAGGGTCCAACCCATTGTGGGTGGTGTCATTTCTGAGCTGGTGGTGGGTTCTATAAGAAAGCAGGCTGAGCAAGCCAGAGGAAGCAAGACAGTAAGCAGCATCCCTCCATCTATGGCCTCTGCATCAGCTCCTGCCTTCAGGTTTCTGTGTCGTTTGAGTTCTTATTCTGACTTCCTTCAGTGATGAACTGTGCTATGCAAGTGTAAGCCAAATAAATCCTTTTCTCTTCAATTTAATTTTTTTGGTAATGGTGTTTTGTCACAGAAATTGAAATTATAAAACACCTTTGGTTCTGAATTTTGTTAGTTTTTTTGAACTTTAGGGTATTTACATTTTCTGGATATTTACTTTTGTCAGATACAACATGATTTATAATCATAACATGAAAATCTGTTAACCATTTTGATCTAGGTTTGATTTTTGAACTCCTCTAGATTTGACATGACATTTGCATGTAATATTTAATATGAGTATTACATGTTAAACTGTCTAAAACATAGTCTGAGGGTGGAAATACAGCTCAGTGGTTAAGAGCACTTACCTTCCCTTTCAGAGGACCCAGAATCAATTCCCAGAATGCTCACCAGACAGTTCACAATGGCCTGTAGCTACGTATCCAGGGCATTCGATAAAAGCCTTGTGGGCAACTGCATACACATGGTGCACATATATGTACCCAAACATACACATAAAATAATTCTTTAAGAACACAGTCGGAACTAATAAAGTGAAAATAGCAGATGAGCAAAGTGGCATCCTAGCAAACAGAAACCCTTCTCCATGTGTCATCATGCTCCTTCACATATAGGTGTTCACGTGTATATGTTTTCCCCATGTGTATAATCATTTGTATTATGAGACATTATTTTTATATTTGGAGTAGTTAAGATAATCTACTATTGTTCAATTTTAGCTTTTCTTTCAGAGGCTTTGATTTCGTATCTGAACCCACATGCAGAGTGGGTAACTCTAATTTTTCAGAAATATTGTTCTATTATACCTGTTATTATCATGTAAATTATCTAAATTCAAATTTGTGGATACTAGCTTGATTGTGTTGTTCTGGCATTGTACAATATGTTAGTTGGGGGAGGTAAATGGATGGTTATGTTACAGAAGCACTCAGAGAAATACAGTATTTTTTAAATATATTTTTAAACAAAATTGTTGTTTTTCACATACAAGACATTAAACAGGGATAGAAACAAGATGTTAGACTTGTGAGAATTCAGAATTTACTAGGTTTTGTAAGCACAAGAAAATCTTCTTTCTCACTTTACAAGCAGAGAAGGAAATGGGTCTCCACTAGCAGCTGTTCCGTAATGTTGCTCACCTGCTTCTCATTGGTAGAATATGAATGGCAGTCATAATTTTTCTACTCCTGGCTGACCTGACTATAGAACATTATAAATACTCACTTAATAATGAAATCAGTTCTTAGATAGGAAACATCATAAGTATTGTTATTGTTAGGGATCTTGTGTGATTTTGTTAAGAAGTGTTAACCCAGCTCTTCAGGTATCTTTAATGAGTAAATGGAGATAAATTTACCTTAAGCTTCAAGTGTGCTTTCTTTTTGAAAACCTCCATTCACACTAAGTTTCTCAGGGTAGCCTTAAATTTGTGATTCTTCTAATTCAGAGTTCAGAGGAGCTGTGATTACAGCCTTGTGCTGCCAGGCTCTGCTAATGAGTATTTTGAATGCTGCTTTGAAAATCAGTGGGCTGTAGATGAGGAAGATTATTTCTGGGCCCTTCTATTCCATGGGTCACTGTTAGCATTTCATTCCAAGACCATGCTGTTTACTACAGTTTTCGTGATATATCTTGAAATTAGATGGTGTAATTTTGTTCTTTTTGTTCAACATTTCTTTGATTGCTTCTTTTTTATCAAAACCTTTTTTATGTTTTATAATTTTTTGACCAGTTTCCCCTACACTTTCCCTCTCCCCCTCTGCACTTTCCCTCTCCCCCGATTCACTCTTCCTGCTCCCCTTCAGAAAAGAGCCAAACTTTTTAAGGTCTATGAAGATTGTTATTGGGATTTTAGTTTAGATTTCATTGAGAATCTGTAGTTCACTTTGGTAGTGAGGACATTTTCATGAATACCGGATGCCTTTCCATTTTTGTGTCCTTTTACATTGCTCTTATAGTTTACATTATAGACATTTTCATCTCTGGCTATATTTATTCTTCGATATTTTAAACAGATATTGTAAATGAGATTGTGCTCTTGAATTTCATTTCAAATAATTCTTTATTGTCCTCCAGAACTCAATTCATTTTGTGTGCTGCTTTGTGGCTTAGAGTGTAACCTTGCTGAATTGGTTTATTATTTTGTGTGCTGTTTGTAGCTTAGACTGTAACCTTGCTGAATTCATTTATTATTCCCAGTAGCTCTTCTGTCTGTTTCATTTTGGTTTTGTGTCTGGGTCTCCCTATACAGTTTTAGCTGTCCTCAAACTCATGCTTTCCCTGCACCAGAACTTGTGAGCTGGTGGGTAACTGATGGCATCACAGGCATGTGCCACCAAACACACTATCCCATAATTTTTTGATGTAACCTTAAAAGTCTTCTACATACAGGATCATATCTTTTTCAGGCAGTGGTTGTTTCACCCATACTTTGAATTTCTTTTCTCTTTCGTTTTTTTGAGACAGGGTTTCTCTGTGTAGCCCTGGCTATCCCAGAACTCACAGTGTAGACCAGCTTGGCCTTGAACTCACAGAGAAGTGTCTGCCTCTGCCTCCCAAGTGCTGGTATTAAAGGTATGCACCACTATCACCAGGTCTATTTTCTAATCTTAATTTATTTTCTTTCTCTTGCCTCATCATACTTTTCTATTTTTCTCTTTTATTAATGTATGCTCTGATCTTTATTTTTTTTTCTTTCCTTCAATTAACTTGTGTTTTATCTGTTATGTTCTCTTTCTGTAACATGTAGCAATACTGTAACTTCAACTAAAAAGGACTTCAGTTTAAAGACAAATTTAAAGCTGGGTGTGGTGGTATACTCCTCTAATGGAAGGTAGAGGGAGAAGGATCCAGAATTCAAGGCAAGATCGGGCTACGTGAAATACATAAACAAACAAACAAACAAACAAACAGACAGACAGACAAATAAATAAATAGCAGGGCCCGTAAGATGACTCATCTTGTAAAAGTGCCAGGCACAAAATCTGAGGAACTATATAGTATTCCTGGAACACATATGGTCGAAGGAGAACTGACACTGTAGCTCTGGATCCAGTGAAAGAGCCTGTCTCAAAAAGAGAAAGGCAGAAACTGATCAATACACCGTACATGTTCTTCTGACCTCTGCACATGCAAGGTCATGTGCATCATACACACACACACACACACACACACACACACACACACACACACACGATACATCACTGATTAACTACAGTGTGATTTAATGTTCTGAACATTTCTAGAATTTAATGTTTAAAATATGTCTATTCCGACATATGAGAACTTGACTGTAGTGAACCATTAAATTGTGTAGGGACATGCATTTGAGACATTTTAGGTTATACTGAATGTCTCTACCTAATGTTTGAAAAAGTAAGAACATTTTGTCATTACCCAGAGAGCTCCAAGATGAAGCTCATAAGGATATAGGAATAAAACCTAACTGGACTACAGGACATCCATGTGATTTATTACTTCAAAGAATGACTCATGACTTTCTCAGTGAACAGTTCTGTTTTGAAGGACAAGATACCATTCTTGGACTAAGTTAAATCCTAATAAAGGCAAAACTCCAAATACGATCACTGGTAAGACTTTACATGGTCAATATATGACCTGAGCAAATGTCCAACCTCCTCTCAGGGGAGCTGAATTATCAGGACTGACAGATAAAATACTCCAAATGGCATTGTTGGCCAAAGACATTAAAGATCACTGTGACAGGACAAGAGAAGCAAGGTATGTAATGAAATGTTCAGGAGATTTTGTTTCAATCACTAAGAAATATATATGTGTTCAGAAAAAGAACATCTTGATATGAGTTTTCTGTATTTATTCTAAATAAGTAATTATTAAATATTGCCATAAAATGGATAATCAGTATAAATCTCTATCTACTGAAGACATGCTAAGCCTCCACAGCAGAAGGTTTCAGGCTCATGTGGGTTCACTCATAATTTCAACTGTTGTGGAACAATCTTTTTGTGCACTGTGAAGATGTGTTGCTCTTGCTGGTTTAATAAAGGGATTTGCCTGCCTCTGCCTCCCGAGTGCTGGGATTAAAGGTGTGTTCCATCACTGCCTGGCTCAGGCTTGTTAATAATTAGCTCTTACGTTTAAATTGACTCATATGTTTTATCTATGCTTTGTCACGTAGTTTGTGGTTTGTTACCTTATTTTCTATATCTTGCTTCTTCAGCGACTGGCTGGCGTCTCCCAGACTCTGCCCTTCTTCTGTATCTCTGCTTGGATTTGCCACCTGGTTCTATCCTGCCTTGCTGTAGGCCAAAGCAGTTTTATTTATCTACCAATGAGCGCAACACATATTCATAGCCAACTGAAAGACGTCCCACAGCAAAAGGTAATTTGGAGCTGGAGAGATGGCTCAAGGGTAAAGATACATACTGTTCTTAAAGAGGACAACCATGTTAGGCATCTGATAAGTTCCTGTGACTCCAGGGGTCCTAGTGGATGCTTTCGGCCCTCATAGGCACTCATACTCAGTGTGCACATTTCCTTACATATGTGTACACACTCAAACACATAATAAAAGTAAAATAAGTCTTCAAAATGGTTAAGGTAATTTTTTTAATAAATGAGAGGTTCAAATGTCTAGTGCCCTTTGACTTTCCTGTGACCTGAATGTTTTCATTCTTCAGTAAATTCAGATATTCAAGTTAATACCTGTTTGAATAGATTTTTTTTTTACTGATTTGGCATTTGCCAGTATGCCTTGCTTTTCCTACCTCATCTTAAATATATTAATGCTTCCCCAAAGTAATCTTTATTCATTCCTCTTCATTGCACCTCCCCAGTGTATTTTCCAGAAATCTATCTGCAGTCTCCCTGGCATGTTTTCTTCGTGTTTTTGGCTCTCCTACTGATATCTTTGATCACAATTTCAGAGTCTCCCCAGTTTGCTTTTCAGATCAAGGATTCCTCCATGTATGTGTGTTCCTGTGTCTATTGATCTGTCTCTGTCAGTCACAATCTCTCTCTCTCTCTCTCTCTCTCTCTCTCTCTCTCTCTCTCTCTCTCTCTCTCTCTCTCTCTCTCTCTCTCTGTTTTTACAAAGTTAGGATCTCACTTATCCCATGTTGACCTCAACTTCGCTATATAGCCAAAGCTGGCCTTGAATTCTGGTCCTCCTGTCCCCTTCTCTTATGTGTTCTAATTAATGATGTGTACCATTAGCCCTTTTGTCTGAATTCTTAAATTGTTTCCATCTTCCACTTTAATGTCTCCATTGCATAATTGAATAACTTCTCTATGTGTTGTTGAGGTTCATTAAGTTTCCTTAAAACAGCTTCTTAACCCCCTTACCTGACAAGTTGTCCACATGGATCACTATTAGATCTGTTTCTTTGGCTTTGTTTTGACCATTAGGTGAGAGTTTAGGGCTGCCTCAAATTTCTTGATGTTAGTTGATAGGGGACATTATCTTCTCCCTGAAGGATTACATATTTATTCTCTTCTCAATAATGTGACATTTTTGTGGCTGTCCTCTAAGCCGCCTGCCTATTTTCTCTGATTCTGTAATCAGATCCTCTATTTGAGCACGAAGTTGGGCCCTAAGGATATGGTGGTTGTGGCTGGGCTATTGGTGCATTGTCTCTGCCTTGGCACTAGAGTGTGGTTCAAGTGTAGGCTGGTCCCATATTTGCACTTTCTGTGCTATATAGCATAATGTAGAGAATCCCTTGAAAAGAGAAATCCGTCACCCCAAATCTCTACCTGAAGTTGAGATGAGCAATGGTATCTCAGGCAGCCACTCGTCTGAGATGGGGCACTACCAGAGGAAGGGCAGGATTTTTATTGTCCAGGCAGAATCTCTGGTAGAAATCATCCTCATACTCCTTTCTAGGCTTCTAATCTTAAACTCTTCAGTGTTGGATCATATACTCTGAGCCCTCAGCCCACTGTGACCTGTTTAGTTCTGGGTTAGGTCAAGGATATCATTGCTATGGGCTGCCTGTTCAGATGTGCTTGTGGTACAAGTACCAGGAACACTGCAAGCAGCCACAGGTGTTGCTAGTCACAAGACATCTTTGATATACAGGGGCCACATGTCCCTACTTGGTGAGGGGTCTATTTTGGGTTTCCATCTGTAGGCAGTAGCATGGAGGTGGGGCTTCTAGGGTCTGTACAGTGTTAAGCCTCACCAGTCTGCCACTACTTTCCAAGTAAATGGCTTGCTCTTGATACCCTCTGTCACCCGCAATGAGGGAAGCTTACTCTGTACTGTGCTGTCTAACGTTGTGATGATATTGGTGAAAGCAGTCCCTTGGTCACTCAGGCTGACACTAAAATAAGTCCTGCCTAGGCCATATGGGTATGTGAACCTCCTTAGTTTGAGCGATGTGCTTAGCCCCACATTGCAGCTGGAGCTGATTGAATCAAGCCCAAACTGAACAGTGACTGCTTAATCTTAGCTACAGTCAACTGCAGGCCGAAGAAGGAGACTTCCCAATCTACTTCCCATCTTTCTTCCTATGAATTCTATAAGAAGGAAGAAGGGACTTTTACTCTGCCATGTCAGCCCGGTCTCTCCCTGACGTGATGCTGTAAGCCTGTCTGTGATGTTAGCATTCCCTCTCAAAAATCTCTTATAGAAATTCTCAGTGTTTCATGGAACTCCAAACAAAAAGCTTTAGCTTTTGGTCCAACCAAAGTAGGTATTAGAATCTTTGAGACCTATTGCTGATTTCCTTCTTCCCTTTCCTGTTATACCTATTCCAGGAGGGGGAGGAAATAAAGAATTAAGATTTAAAAAGGGAAAAACCTTAGGAGTAGTTGTCCATACTTAGGAAAGGTGGCAAATGTCCGTGACTTTGCGGCCAGCCAGAACTATATAATGAAATATTCTCTCAAAGGAAGGAAGGAAGAAAGAGAAGAATGGGAGAAAGATGAAGAGAAATAGACAGAGGTAAATAATCAAATAATATAGATAGCCAGTGACTTAGGGTTGCTATTGCTGTGAAGAGACACCATGTGAAGAGATAACCATGGCTACTCTTAGAAAGGAAAATATTCAACCGAGGTTACTCACTTACAGATTCAGAAATTTAGTCCGTTATCATCACGGCAGGAAGCGTGGCAGCATGTAGGCAGACATGGTGCTGGAGGAGGAGTTGAGGGTTTTACATCTGGATTGGCAGACAGCAGGAGGTGAACGCAACACTAGACATGGCTTGACCACGAGACTTCAAAACCTTCCCCCAGTGACACACTTCTTCCAAGTCTATGCCCATTCCAACAAGGCTACATCTCCTAATAGTCCCACTCCCTTTGGGGGACATTTTTCTTTCAGATCACTACAGCCGGGCTTGGTGGTTAAAGCCTGTAATCACAGCACTTGGAAGGCAGACATAGGAGAATCAGAATTCCAGGGTCATCATGGGCTAAACATTGAGTTCTGGGGCAGCCCAGCCTCAAAAGATTGATTCAAAAAACCAAAATAAATAAAGAAATTTACAATTAGACAGGACCCAGAAAAAGAAGAAATAAAAGGAAAAAATGGACTAAAAGAAAACTAGCAACACTAAACCTCCTTCAGGGTAAAATACTTGGACCGGAGAACTTGCCTCTGGGTCCTTTAGTAGTTGGGATTCGCCGTGTATGGAGATGCCTGTGGATCATAGCTGGGGTCTGTTTTATTTCCTCTCTTTGCAGCCAGTCAGGCTGGTTTCTGTAAGCAAGTTGAGAGGTATTGCTTCAAGGATATATTGTCAGCCATGACCACCCTTTCTCTGCAGAGGTTTCCCAGCTTTGCATTATCAGTTTCTGGCTCCCTTGTGCTTCCCTATCTTGAGATCTGGGAGGTTCTCAATGGTTTCAGATGGGCTCTAATCTGTGTACCTGTTTGTGACGGAAACAGGAAGCCAGGGAGTTGCCCAGAAATTGCTCCAGAGTGCTGGAAGTAGATCAATTAACTGGGCACTAGATGGTGTGAGCCCAGGGTCTAAGCAGCCTACCTGCCTCCTTCTCCACTGGTCTTGGTCTCTTTCGGCCTTTATTGCACTTCTCCATGTGGCAACAGGGAGAAATCTTGGTGCACAGGAAAGACAGCTGCTTCTCCCCCACCTTAGCTGATAACTTGAAAAGCTCCTCTTTTCCCTACTTGGCTGAGATTTGATTCCAAGTTGTAGAATGCTGTGTAATTCCTCTTCTGATAAACCAGAGGGCCAAATCTCATCATCTCTAAAATTTTCCCAATTTCTCTGCTTCCCTCCCTGCTCCTCTCCTCCCCTTCAACCTTTTCCCATGGTCCCCATGCTCCCAATTTACTCAGAATATGTATATATATTCTTCCCATGTATATTAGATCCATGTATATCTCTTTTAGGGTCCTCATTGTTGTCTAGGTTCTCTGGGATTGTGATTTGTAGGCTGGTTTTTCTTGCTTTATGTTTTAAAACCACTTATGAATATGTACATATGATAATTGTCTTTCTGGGTCTTGGTTACCTCACTCAAAATGATGTTTTCTAGCTCCATCCATTTGCCTGCAAATTTCAAGATGTAATTGTTTTTTTTTCTACTGTGTAGTACTCCATTGTGTAAATGTGCCACGTTTTCCTTATCCATTCTTTGGTCTAGGGGCATTTAGGTTGTTTTCAGGTTCTGGCTATGACAAACAATGCTGCTATGAACATAGTTGAGCACATGTCCTTGTGGCATGATTGAGTATCCTTTGGATATATACCCAAAAGTGGTATTGCTGGGTCATGAGGAAGGTTGTTACCTAATTTTCTGAGAACTCGCCATACTGATATCCAAAGGGGCTATACCAGCTTGCATTCCCACCAGCAATGCAGGAGTGTTTCCTTTACCCAACAACCTCTCCAGCATAAGTTGTCATCAGTGTTTTTAATCTTGGACATTCTTACAGGTGTAAGATGGAATCTTAGAGTTGTTTGGATTTGCATTTCTCTGATGAGTATAAGGGTGTTGAGCATTTCCTTAAGTGTCTTTCAGCCACTTTAGATTCCTCTGTTTAGGTCTGTACTCCATTTTTGTATTGGATTATTTATTCTTTTGATGGCCAATTTCTTGAGTTCTTTGCTTATTTTGGAGAGTAACCCTCTGTCTGATGTGGGGTTGGTGAAGATTTTTTCCTATTCTGTAGGCTGCCGTTTTATTTTGTTGACTATGTCCTTTGCTTTACAGAAGCTTCTCAGTTTCAGGAGGTTCCATTTATTAATTGTTTCTCTCAGTGTTTGTGCTACTGGGGTTATATTTAGGAAGTCTCCTGTGCCAATGTGTTTGAGTGTATTTCCCACTTTCTCTTCTGTGAGGTTCAGTGTGGCTGGCTTTATTTTGAGGTATTTAATTCATTTGGACTTGAGTTTTGTGCATGGTGATAGATATGGATCTATTTTCATTGTTCTACATGTTGATATCCAGTTATGCCAGCACCATTTGTTAAATATGCTTTTTCCCCATTTGTTATTTTTTCCTTTTTTTTGTCAAAAATCAGGTGTTTGACGGTGTGGATTGATATCTGGGTCTTTGATTTGGTTCCATTGGTCCTCCTGTTTGTTTTTATGCCAATACCAGGCTATTTTCAATACTGTAGCTCTATAGTAGAGTTTGAAGTCAGAGATTGTGATGCCTCCAGAAATACTTTTATTGTACAGAATTGTTTTTGCTATCCTGTTTTTTTTTTTGTGCTTTTCCATATGAAGTACTGTTCTTTCAAGGTCTGTGAAGAATTTTGCTGGGCATTGCATTGAATCTATAGATTGCTTTTGGGTATATTGCCATTTTTACTATGTTAATTCTACCTACCCAGGAGCATGGGAGATCTTTTCACTTTCTGGTGTCTTCTTCAATTTCTTTTTTCAAGGATTTAAAGTTCTTGTCATACACGTCTTCCATTTGTTTGGTTAGGGATACCCCGAGATATCTTTTGCTATTTGTGTCTATTATGAAAGGTAATGTTTATCTGATTTCTTTCTCAGCCCATTTATCATTTGTGTACAGGAGGGCTACTGTTTTTTTGAGTTAATCTTGTATCCTTCTGCATTACTGAAAGTGTCTATGATTTTTAAAAGTTCCTTGATAGAATTTTTGGGGTCTCTTTTATAAACTATCATATCATCAGCAAATAGTGAGAGTTTGACTTCTTTTTTGATTTGTATCCCTTTGATTTCCTTTTTTTTGGTCTTATTTTTCTAGCTAGGACCTCAAGAACTATATTGAATAGATATGAAGAGAGTGGACAACCTTGTTTTATTCCTGATTTCAGTGGAATCTCTGTGAGTTTCTCTCCATTTAGTTTGATGTTGGCTCTTGGCTTGCTGTATATTGCCTTTATTATGTTTAGGTATGTTCCTCGTATCCCTGCTCTCTCCAAGACCTTCATCATGAAGGGATGTTGTATTTTGTCAAAAGGTTTTTCGGCATCTAATGAGATGATTTTTCTTGTGGTTTATATTTTTAAAAGCTAGGCTCACAACCAAAAGCATATTTTTGATATTTGATGGGTGCAGTTTCTCTGTCATACATATTGCAGCAAGCATCTTGGTCTTATGGCTATCAGCATCTTTTTGCTCCCATTTCCATGATATCCTTGAGCTTTAGGTGCAAGCGTCATGTCATGGATGTATCAAATGGGATTGGTACCCCACCATCATTTGTTCTCTGCATTTCTACCAGTTGTGGATTTCTGCAGTAGTTTTTAATCAGTTGCAAAAGAAGCTACTGTGAGAAATGGTGGGAATTTCTTTTATCTGTTGGTATAAGGGTATGCATTTAGGTTGCAGTTAGAAACTAAAATAATTTTGGAAAGGGGCAGTAGTACATTTTCCTTTTGAGTCTACAACCTCACCAGCTATGGGTTAACAGTACCAGGAATGAATTTTCTTCTGCTGATCAGGCCTTAAGTCCATTTAGGTGTTCCTTAACCCCAAGATGTAAGTGCCACTATTGTACCAGTGGGTATATCTTGCTGGGCTGTTCAGTGTTGTGGTTCATAGACTGTACTGATAAGTATGACTGTTTCTTATTTTTCTCTCTTAGTAATCTGTTTAGCACCACTGACATTATGAAAACTAGTCCTTAGCAAGGATGCTTCCAGGTCAGCTCCATTGTGCGTTCTCTCAAGTCCTCTGTCTAAAGTGAATTATTTCTTCAGTAATAGGGACTTACCTTCAAATACTTGGAGGCAACCAAGGTTAATTTCAATAGCTCATATTGTTTTAGGAGTTTCCATACCTCTCCTAGCCAACAATTCAAAAGGAAGTTTCTTATGCTTGGCGCTGGAATTTTTTGTTAGACAGATTATGACTCTTGAGGGAAACATTATCACCCCCTGTATCATAGGTCTATCTAAACTACACACACACACACACACACACACACACACACACACACACACACATACACACATTATATATGCATTTTCATAATAAACTTAAAATAATGTCTTTAAAAAAGATCCTTAGTGCTATTTATCTCTCCTCCCTCTGTGCTTCTCTTTTTATATTATGCTCCCTCTCTCTTCCCCAGTTAATGTGAGGTATGTCTTCTAGAAATCATAATTTGGTTTTAATTTTGATTTGAGGTGTTTTATCTGCATATATATTTTCCAACCAGAAGATATCATGGAATCCCATGGGGCTACAATTATAGATGGTTGTGAACTACCATGTCTGTGTTGAGAATTAAACTCAGGATCTGTGGAAAAGCAGTCATTGCTCTAACCACTGAGAAATTTCTCCAAGCCCTGGGTTTAATAATTGAAAAGCTAGTAGTGGTATAGCAGCCTTTCTTTGATTAGTAAATACTAGCCAACTTGGCAAGATCTTCTTAAGGTACATGTAACATTCACATTCATAACTTGGTAGTAATATAATGATTTGCTTTTTCATTAATTTTCCTGCAAATGTTATGGTTTCACATTATTTTTCGGCTGAATAGAATTCTGTTATGTATATGTACATTTCTCTAATCATTTGTTGGTAGACATCTGGGTTCATTCTGCTTCCTACCTGTTATGAATACTGTTAATAATAAATATGAATATGAAAGTATCTACAGTATGTTGGCTTAGAGTCCTTCAGTTAATGTATCAAAGAATGGTATAACTGGGTCATGTGATAGTTATATTTTCAGTTTTAATTTTTTCCATACATTTTTCTATAGTTACTGTACTAGTGTACATTTCTACCCACAAGGTATAAGAGTTATTAATTTCCATATTTTTACAATTTTTTGTCATTTGTTAAATTGATGTTATCTATTCTGATTGGGGTGAGATTTAATCTCATAACAATTTTAACTAGCATTTTGCTGATAGCTAAGGATGAAAGATCTGTAGCAATTGTTTAATGGCATTTTTATTTGCTCATTTGAGAAATTTCTACTAAATTCATTAGCCCATATAATGATAGGAGTTTTGTATGGTTTTGTGTTTAATTTTTTCAATTATTTATATATTTTTAGGAGAAACTTTCTAGCTGATATATAGTTGGCAAAGATTTTTTTCCCATTCTATGCACGGTGTTTTCATTTCCTGATGATAATTTAATTTGCTGTGCAGAAACTTTTTTTTTTGTTTTTTCGAGACAGCAGAAACTTTTTAATTTAATGCAATCGATTATTTTCAGATTTTGGTGTTATTTCCTGGGCTGTTGAATTCCTATGTGGTGCTTGGTTGTGTCTGTATCTTGAGGTGTTTTATCTACGTTTTTGCTCAAAACCTCAAGGTGTCAGATCTTACATTAAGGTCTTTGATTCATTTTCAATTAATTTTTGTTCAAGATGAGAGATATGTATCTAATATCATTATTTCACATGTATCTTATTTGGTTTCATAACACCAATTGTTGAAGGAGCTGGCTTTTGTCAATTTATACTTATAGTACAAGTGTCAAAAATAGGGCTATAGCTTTATTGGTCTGTTATGGGGTCTTCTAGTCTGTTAGTCTATTAGTCTATTTTTAGACAATGTCATTGTTTCTTTTTATTTTTTTATTTAA
>NW_004949111.1:7431511-7432861 GCF_000317375.1 Microtus ochrogaster
TGTGTGTGTGTGTGTGTGTGTGTGTGTGTGTGTATGTACCTGTGTGCTACCGCACACATGTGGATGTAAGATGACAACTTTCAGGAGTCAATTCAGTCTGCATGCTGATCGTCTGATCTTCTAGGCATTGAAATAAAGAACCATGGCATCTGAAGAAAGACTTTGATTTGACTATTTGTGTTCATTTTATATATTTTTACTTTCATATTGCTGTAGCTAAAATATAGAACACAGAACAGGAAAGAAAGAAGTTATACTTGGTATGTTCCAAATGTCTTGGGAGATGTTTTAACTTTCCCTAGCTTAGTATACAATTGGCTATCGATTTGTCATATATAACCTTCAATATATTGATTATGTTCCTCTAGGTTTTGTTATGAAAGGATGGTAAATACTGTCAAAAGTCTTTTATGTATCAGCTAAGATGACCATGTGGTTTATCTTGACCTAGCTTTGCATCCCTGTAGAGAAATATATGTGTTAAGTAGTGTATTAACTTCTAAGTATGTTATTAAACCCAGTTTTTATGAAGTTTACTGAGAATTTCTGGGTCAATATTTTTCAGAGAAAGTGGTCTGTTATTTTCTTCATTCAGTGAATTTGTTAAGTTTTGGGGTTTTCTTTGTTGGGATGCATTTTATTATTGCTTAAACTATATGTTATGGATATATTTCAGTTGTTTATATTCTATAGATTTAATTTAGTTAGGTCATATATGTGCAATAGCAATGTAACTGTTGATTTGGACAATCTCATTTTTTTTTGTTATAAGCATTGTTCTATCTCTTCAGTTCATCAATTCTTTGTTTTATTATTTTTGTCTTCATTTGATTGATTTCTGTTTTTATCTTTTATTGCTATTGAGTTTTGCTTATTCTTGCTTTACTAATACTATAAGGTACTTCATTAGGTTATCTTGTTGATAGTTCTATTATTTTATAATATATTTTATTAATTATTTGAGCATCTCTTACAATGTATATTAATCACATTCGTCTATGTATTAGTTATAATTACTGTTGTGAAGAAACAACCATAACCAAAAGCAATTTGAGAAGGAGAGGATTTATTTTGCTTAACACTTCCACATCTCTGTTCATCATTGAAGAAAGTCAGGATAGGGATAGAAACAGAGCAGGAATCTGGAGGCAGGAGCTGATGCAGGAGCCATGGAGGATTTCTGCTTATTGGCTTGTGCCTCGTGGCTTTATAACTCTTCTTTCTTACAGCACCTAAGATCACTGGCCCAGAGGTGGTACCACAATGGGCTGGACCTTTTCACATCAATCTCTAATTAAGAAAATGTCTCCTAGCCTGGCGATGGTGGCGCACGCCTTTAATCCCAGCACT
>NW_004949111.1:7432961-7438180 GCF_000317375.1 Microtus ochrogaster
AGTTCCAGGATAGGCTCCAAAGCCACAGAGAAACCCTGTCTCGAAAAACCAAAAAAAAAAAAAATGTCTCCTCTGCAGGACTTCCCAAGCTTTATGTAATGTTTGGCTGTGGGATTCAGCATCTGTTCCCATCAGTTGCTGGAGGAAGTCTCTTTGTTTTCTTTTATGGGAATTCTGCAAGGCTCCAGTTCCAGAACCCTGCAGGTAGGAAAAGCTGTAGGTCGAAGGTGTTGTGGCTGGGTTGATGTCCCAGTCTTCACTTGAAGCCTTGCCTGGTTATAGAAGATGGCCAGTTCAGGGGAGGAGGGAGGATAGGAGAAATCTGAGGGATCAGAGGGGTCAGGAATACCACAAGAACACAGCCCACAAAATCAATTGACTGGGACTCTTGGTCGCTGGCAGAGATCAGGTAGCATGTAGGGTCTTACCTAGGTCCTTTGCATATACATTATGGCTGAGTAGCTTGTGGGATTCCTAACAGTGGGAGTAGGGGCAGTCTTTGCCTCTTTTGCCTACTTGTGGGACCCTTTGCTTCCTACTGGGTTGTCTCATCCAGCCTGGATGTGATAGTATGTGCCTGATCTTATTGTAGCATGTTGTACCATGTTTGGTTGATATTCCTGGGAGGCCCTTTTCTGAGGGGAGATGTAACTGCAGGATGGATCTGGGTGTGAGGGGAGGTAGGGGGAATATTGGGAGAAAGGGAGAGAGGGGAAGAGGGGAGGGGAAATTGTGGTCAGGGTGTAATATGTGAAGAAATTTTAAGAAAATGCCTTAATGGCTTGCCTACAGTCGTATCTTATGGAGGAAGTTTTTCAATCGCGGGTTCTTCCTCTCAGATGACTCTGGCTTGTGTCAAGTTAACATAAACTAGGCAGCACAATTTCCCTGCCCATCCCCCACCTGCCCCTCCCTTTGAGTCTAGTTTGGGTTGGCTGGTTATTACTGAGCATGGGGCCTGATCTAGAGTGTACTCCATGCACCAGGTGTCATAACATTAAAGAAACTGACTCTTTCCAGTAGCAACCTAATGCCAATAGCTCCTAAGCGAGGGGTGGGACGTGGTGCCCATTTCCCCTCCTCCATCCTGGGATTTTGTGTGGCTTGAGCTTGTGCAAGTCTTATGCATGCTGTTCATAACTGATAAATGGATAATGAAAAATATAAATCTCACATTTATATATTTATAATATATATTATTATGTATAATAACTATATATATAGTTTAGACATTGCTTTATTGTCTAAAATGTGATTTCTTTTACAGTAGGTTTCACTTCCTCTTGAGAATAAATACGTATTTCTTTTATATTGATTGAAATACTCTGTTTATTATTACTAACTGTAATTGGTCATGGTATAATTTAACTTAAAGTTTTTGTGTTAATATTTAATAAATTTTATTTATTTATTATTATTACTATTTTATATTATTACTTTAAAAATACCAATCCAAATTCCCACTCTCTCCCCTCCTCCCACTGCCTCCACACACCCTCCCACCCCTCTCCCTCTAATCCTAAGAGAGAACCAGGCATCCTGTCATGTGGAAAGTCCAAGGCCCTCCCTACTACATCCAGGTTGAGCAAGGTATACATCCAAAGAGAGTAGGATTCCAAAAAGCCAGTGCATGCAGTAGAGACAAATCCCAGTGATATTGTCATTGGCCCCTCAGTCTGTTCCAACTGTCAACCACATTCAGAGGGACTAGTTTGATCCCATGTTGGTTCATTCCCAGTCCAGTTGGAGTTGGTGAGCTCCCATTAGTTCGGGCATACTGTCTCAGTGGGTGAACCCCTCATGGTCTTGAGTTCCTTGCTCATACTCACCCTCCTTCTGCTCTTCAACTGTACCTTGGGAGCTCAGTCCAGTGCTCCGATGGGGGTCTCTGTCTCCGTTTCCATCTGTTTTTGGACAAAGGTTCTATGGTGATATTTAAGATAAACATCAGTCTGACTACAGGGCAAGGCACCCTCTCCTCTATTGCTTAGGATCTTAGCTGGGGTCATCCTTGTGGATTCCTGGGAATTTTTCTAGAGCCAGGTTTCTTGCTAACTCCATAATGGCTCCCTCAATCAAGGTATCTTTTTCCTTGCTCTCATATCTGTCCTTCCTTCATCTCAACTATCCCGTTTCCTCAAGCTCTCCCCAAACCTCCCCTTCTCCCATCCTCTTCCCCTTCTCCCCTTCCTTTGATGCCCCACCTCCATGCTCCCAAATTTTGTCAAGCAATCTTGTCTGCTTCCAATTTCCAGGTGAATCTATGTTTTTCTTTGGGTTCACCTTATTACTTAGCTTCTCTAGGATCATGAACTATAGGCTCAATGTCCTTTGTTTATGGCTAGTATCCACTAATGAATGAGTACATACCATATTCATAGTTTTGGATCTGGGTTTTTTCACTCAGGAAAATTCATTTGCATGCAAAATTCAAGATGTCTTTTTTTTTTTCCTGCTGAGTAGTGCTCTAATGAATAGATGTGCCACACTTTCTTTATTCATTCTTCTGTCAATGGGCCTCTAGGTTTTTTCCAGGTTCAGGCTATTACAAACAATGGTGCTGTGAACATAGTTGAACAAATGCTTTTGTAGTATGATTGAGCATTGAGCATCTTTTGGGTATGTTCCCAAGAGTGATATTGCTGGATCCTGAGGTAGGTTGACTCCCAATTTTCTAGGAACCGCCGCACTGATTTCCAAAGTGGTTGCATAAGTTTGCATTCCCACCAGTAATGGATGAATGTTCCCCTTAATCCACATCCTCCAGCATAAGATATCATTAGTGTTTTTGATTTTAGCCATCTCACAGGTGTAAGATGGTATATCAAAGTTGTTTTGACTTGCATTTCCCTGATAGCTAAGGAAGTTGAACATGTCCTTAAGTATCTTTTGGCCATTTGAAATTTTTCTGTTGAGAATTTTTTGTTTAGTTCAGTACCCCATTTTTTAATTGGGTTATTTAGAATTTTAATATCTAGTTTCTTGAGTTCTTTATATATTTTGGATGTCAGTCCTTTGTCTGCTGTAGGGTTGGTGAAGATCTTCTCCCATTCAGTAGTTTGCCTTTTTGTCTTATTGATTGTGTCCTTTGCTTTACAGAAGCTTCTCAATTTTAGGAGGTCCCATTTATTCATTGTTGTTTTTATTGTCTGTGCTACTGGGGTTATATGTAGAAAGTGGACTTCTGTGCTCATGCATTGAAGGCAACTTCTCACTTGCTCCTCTATTAGGTTCAGTGTGTTAGATTTATATTGAGGTCTTTAATAAATTTGGACGTGCATGGTGATAAATATGGATCTATTTTCATTCTTCTACAGGTTGACATCCAGTTATGCCAGGACCATTTGTTGAAGATGTTTTCTTTCTTCCATTGTAAAATCTTAGCTTCTTTGTCAAAAATCAGGTGTTCAGACGTGTGTGGATTAATATCTGGGTCTTCAATTTGATTCCATTGGTCAACGTCTCTGTTTTTATGCCGGTACCAAGCTGTTTTCATTACTGTAGCTTTGTAATGGAGCTTGATGTGATGGATGGTAATGCCTCTGGAAGTTCCTTTATTGTATAGGATTGTTTTGGCAATCCTTGGTTTTTTATTTTTTCATATGAAGTTGATTATTGTTCTCTCAAGGTCTGTGAAGAATTGTGCTGGAATTTTGATGGGGATTGCATTGAATCTATAGAGCATGGGAGATCTTTCCATTTTCTGCTATCTTCTTCAATTTCTTTTTTCAAAGACTTAAAGTTCTTGTCAAAATAGGTCTTTCACTTCCTTGGTTAGTATTACCCCAATATACTTTATGCTATTTGTGGCTATTGTGAAAGGTGATGTTTGTCTGATTTCCCCCACAGCTTCTTTATCCTTTGTGTATAGGAGGACTACTGATTTTTTTTTTGAGTTGATCGTGTATCCTACCACATCACTGAAGGTATTTATCAGCTGTAGGAGTTCTTTGATAAAGTTTTGGGGGTCACTTATGTACACTATCATATCATCTGCAAACAACGAAAGTTTGTCTTCTTCCTTTCCAATTTGAATCCCCTTGATCTCCTTATGTTGTCTTACAGCTATTACTAGAATTTGAAGGACTATGTTGAAGAGATATGGAGAGAGTGGACAGCCTTGTTTTGTTCCTGATTTTAGTGGAAATGCTTTGAGTTTCTTTCCATTTAATTTGATATTAGCTGTCGGCTTGCTGTATATTGCTTTTATTATATTTAGATATGATCCTTGTATCCCTAATCTCTCCAAGACCTTTATCATGAAGGGGTGTTAAATTTTGTCAAATGCTTTTTTGGCATCTAATGAAATTATTATATGGTTTTTCTTTCAGTTTATTTATATGATGCATTATATTGATAGATTTGTGTATGTTGAACCCACCCTGCATCTCTGGGATGAACCCTACTTAATCATAATGGATGATTTTTTATGTATTCTTGTATTTGGTTTGCGAATATTTTATTGAGAATTTTTGCATTCATGCCCATGAGTGAGATTGGTCTGTAATTCTCCTTCTTGGTTGTGTCTTTGTGCAATTTTGGTATTAGGGTAAGTCTAGCTTCATAAAGAGTTTGGCAATGCCCCTTCTGTTTCTATTATGTTGAACACATTGTGGAATATAGGTATTAGCTCTTCTTTGAACTTCTCATAGAATTCTGCACTTAAACCATCTGGGCCTTGGGTTTTTTTTTGTGGAGGTTTTTGATGACAGTTTCTATCTCCTCACAGTACATAGGTCTATTTAAATTGCTTACCAGGTCTTGATTTAATTTTGGTATATGGTGTCTATCTAAAAAAAAAGTCAGTTTGTTTTACATTTTCCAATTATTGTGATGTACACGCTTTTGTAGTAAGACCTAATGATTCTCTGAATTTCCTCAGTGTCTATCGTTATGTCCCCCTTATCATTTCTGATCTTGTTAATTTGGGTGTTCTCTCTCCACCTTTTGATCAGTTTGGATAAGGATTTGTCTATCTTGTTGATTTTCTCAAAGTAGCAGCTCTTTGTTTCATTGATTCTTTGTATTGTTTTCTGTTTCTATTTTGTTGATTTCAGCCCTCAGTTTGATTATTTCCAGTCGTCTCCTGGGTGAGTCTACTTCTTTTTTTCCTAAAGCTTTCAGGTGTGTTGTTAAATAGCTAATGTGAGCTTTCTCTGTTTTCTTTATGCGGGTACTTAGCGCTATGAACTTTCCTCTTAGCACTGCTTTCATAGTGT
>NW_004949111.1:7439405-7455249 GCF_000317375.1 Microtus ochrogaster
GGTGTTCTGTAAGCTTCTTGTACCTTCATAGGGATATCCTTCTTTAGGTTGGGAAAGTTTTCTTCTATAATTTTGTTGAATACATTTTCTGTGCCTTTGAGCTGTAATTCTCCTTCTACCCCTATTATTCTTAGGTTTGGATTTTTCATGGTATTCTAGATTTCCTGAATTTTTTGTGCTAAGGGTTTGTTGGATTTCATGTTTTCTTTAACCAATGAGTCTATTTCCTCAATAATATCTTCAGTGCCTGAGATTCTTCTATCTCTTGTATTCTCTTGTTTATACTTGTCTCTATAGTCCCTGTTCGTTTACCCAGATTTTCTATATTTAGCCTTCCTTCGGTTTGTGTTTTCTTTATTACCTCCATTTAAGTCTTCAAGTCTTGAACTGTTTCCTTTACCTTTTGGATTTTTTTTTTTTGGTTTTCTTGGATAACTTTGAGGGATTTATTAATTTATTCTTTAAGGGAGTTTTTCACTTCCTCTTTAAATGTTTCCATCATTTTCATAAAGTTATGTTTAAAGTCGTTTTTTTTTCTACACCTTCTGGGTTAGGATGATCAAGTCTTCCTGATGTATGTCATCTGGATTTTGGTGTTAGCATGTTGCTTTTTAGGATGTTGGAGGAATTCTTCCATTGGTGTCTCCCCATCTCTTCCTTTAAATGAGGCCAGCAGTGTTTTTGGCGTCTTGGTACCATCTTTGCTGTGATGTCTGAGTCCCTGGGAGTTTTTCTTGTTTTGCTCTCTCTTAGGTCCTCTCAGTATTGGAGCAAGCTCTGTTGCAGGGTTCCAAGGACCTTGCAGGTGAAAAGGCAGGCTTTGGGGCAGGGTTGGTTGGGGAAAAGCCCAGCAGGAACACTCTGCTGGCTGGCCAGAAGAGCCTAGGGAGTTGGGGAGGGGCCCCTGGGTTCTGTTCCACTGGGAAGGTCCCAGAGATTCGTGCTTCAGGCTTTCTGGCCCTGTGGCCATGGCCTCACCTCTCCAGTCCCCTCTGCACTGGGAGCAGCCTGTGTTGCAGGGTTTCAAGGATCTTGCAGGTGAAAAGGCAGGCTTGGGGGCAGGATGGGTTGGGGGAAAGCCCAGCAGGAACACTCTGCTGGCTGGCCAGAAGAGCCTAGGGAGTTCGGGAGGGGCCCCTCGGTTCTGTCCCACTGGGAAGGTCCCAGAAAGTGATGCATCAGGCTGCCTGGCCCTGTGGCCATGGGCTCACCTCTCTAGTCCCCTCAGCACTGGGAGCAGCCTGTGTTGCAGGGTTCCAAGGACCTTGCAGGCTAAAAGATGGGGTTGGGGGCAGGGTGGGTAGGGGGAAAAGCCCATCATCAGGAATATTCTCTGCTGGTGGGCCAGAAAATCAAGGTAGTTGGGGAGGGGCCCCTGGGTTCTGTCCCATTGGTAAGGTCCCAAAGAGTGGGGCGTCTGGGCTTGAGGGTACTGACTCACCTCTCCAATTCCCTCAGCAACGAAGCAGGCTGTGTTGCAGGGTTCCCAGGACCTCACAGTGAAGAGACGGGCTTGGGGACAGGGTAGTTTGGTGGAAAGAAAGCCCAGCAGCAGGAACACTCCCAGCTGGCTGGCCAGAAAAGCTGAGGGAGTTGGGGTGGGGCCCCTGGATTCTGTCCCAATGTGAAGGTCCCAGAGAGTGGCGCTTTCAGCTGTCCATGTGGCCATTGACTCACCTTTCCGGACCCTTCAGCAGTGGAGCAGGCTGTGTTGCAGGATTCCCAGGTCCTCACAAGCAAAAAGGCAAGCTTGGGGGCAGAGTGGGTTGGGGGGAAGAAAGCCCAGCAGCAGGAACATTTCCCACTGGCTCTCCTGTCCCCTCAGTACTGGAGCAGGCTGTGTTGCAGGCTTCCAAGGAACTCGCAGGCAAAGGCTTTGGGACAGGGTGGGTTGGGGGAAAGGATTCAATATATTTTAAATATATTCATTGAGAATTTTCTAAAAATAGTCATTGTAGCTGCTAATTGTCATTGCAGCAACTTCTTCCTTGTTGGTCTTCTTCCTCCACTATTCCTTTCTTTTTTCCAGCTCATTCTCCTTATACATTCATATTTGTTTTTCTTTTATGATGATCCAATAAGTTTCACTAGAGTAACATACAGGAACATAGGTGGTTATTTACAGGAGAATGGCTAGCTCACTAGTGTATACTTTACTGGAGAAAATGTGTTTCTCCTCCTAACTACCATTAACTGCTTTGAAGTCTTGTCTTAGTTTCTCTTCTTGTTGCCATGATAAAACACTCCAATGAACACAGTTTAAGGGGGAAAGATCACAGCTCCAGACTTCACTCAATTTTGGTAGGATAGTCATGTTGGCAAGAGGGTGAAGCACCTTGTCACATTGCAACAGAAATCAAGGGAAGAGAGTAATGAATTAATGTGTGAGTGCCAGAGCTCAATACCCTTTCTTCACTTGTATAATTTCTAATCCCCAAGTCTAGGAAATAGAGCTGCCTACAGAAGATAGCTCTTTTCATATCAATTTATGTAACTAAGATGATCCCTCAGAGTTATTTTTAGAGGCCCTTCACCTATGTGGGTCTAGATTGTGTCAAATTGATAGTTAAAACTCAACATCACAGTTAATGTAATAGTGGCTATTCCTCTGAAGAAAATATATATCCCTACCCCATAACTACCTATTTTCAAGGAATGGTGAAGCTTCAGGAGACCTTTCCCTCTTCATGACAGGGTGTTGGTGGGACAGGTCTTGTGCAGGTCTAGTGCAGGTAATTCCAGCTGCTGTGATTTTGAAAGTATGGCAGCCATGTTACTTTTGGAAGACCATGTTATACAGTATTCCACATAAAAGATATATGTGCTTTAAAATCTCTGTGAATTGATTTGAATATTTTAAAATCATAGGCAAATTTTCAGCTGCTTTAACCATCAGGCAAGTACATTTTTTAAAACATTTCCTCATTTTTTAAACGTTTAAATTTATCAGTAATATTTTAATAGCTTTTAATTTAGGATACTAACTGTGGGGGAATGTTCTCTTTACAGAGACGTTTTACCACAGTAAATTCCAATATGATTCAATACATTTTGGAGATCTAAATGTTAATTTTAAATATTTCCCAACAAAAACACTGAGTTTATAAAAGCTATGGCATAAATAAGGTAGTTGTATTTTCCTTCCACATAAGCCTCTACTCCATAAATATATTAACTAGTATCCAAATGTAATATGTATCTAAACGAAGACCGGAAGAGCAACATTCATACTCCTATTCTGTAACAAATCATTTCACAGTAGATAAAGAAATCTTGTGAGACCCAGAGACACACTTGAAAGCCTGTTCTAGAAATAGAATCCTCTTAAGAGCTTTTGTGGCTATTTTGAAGCAGTTACCCTGTTCACAACAAAATCCTCAGTATACTGTCATACAGATCTCTTCTCAAGAACACTGTGGGCACAACAGAGTAATTTTCAAGTATAGAAACCTATTTAGAAAAAGGGTTTTCTAAAGGTGTAAGGCAGCACAGTGATAGTCACAAGAACATAGCACTTGAGCCCACGAGGTTTGTACACTATTTGAATTTGAGCAATTATTATTTGCTGCTTGCTGAGTTTGGGTGAAGGTAGGACAAGTAAACCTGGAAAAGTTCTTAAATATCTGTATGTATAAATGTTCAGGAAGACTGGTGAAGGCTTAGAAGCTAGAGTATGTCAGATCTCGATGTGAACATTTATTCATTTGTATTGGCCACATAAACTTAAATGGATTACTTACCAGTTCTGTGTGTTTATTTTAAAAAGTACAAATTATAATGAATGTAAAATACTAGATAGAGTCATTGTACAGCATAATCTCTCAATAAATTTTAACTATTATCATTATGTGACATGTCTAACATTCTTGGAATTGTCATTTTACTGCCTTGCACTTTTTTGGAAAACTATTCTCACTAGGTGTGGATTTGACAGACACATCTTAGAATATAGAGACATATAATATATTTATAAAGAAAAAAACCAAGGCAGATAGATTCTCTCCAGAAAGAAACCAGTGCTTACTTTATGGCCATGAGTATGCAGATATATATTGGAAATGAGTAACTTGCCACTGTCTATATCGGTAACAATACTGAATTTTGCTTCCTTTGTAGCATGTGACTGCTATATATTTAATTTAATTATTTTTTTGGAATTCCACATGAGTACTATATTTTCACACTCCTTCCAACTCCTCCTTTGTTCACTCAACCCCCTCTCTTACTCATGACCTCTGTAAGTATTGTCTTATATAAATACACACATGTATATACAGTGTGTGTTTATATAAAATACAACTGAATCCATTTAGTATTCCCAGAATGCACTGTAGCACGACTAGTAAAAACCCAGAAACATAATGGAGTTCAAGCTGAAAGATCAGAGAAGCAAATCAGTCAGTCACTAGAGAACTCTTACCTCTATGAAACCTTCAGACTGAAAAGAGAATGAATTCCTGTCTCATCCTGCCTTATATTCCTCTCTAGTGCTGATACTATAGGCGTGTACCACCACTGCCTGACCTGCATGGCAAACTACTGTGGCTACTGGGACTAAAGGTGTATGCCACCACTTGTCTGGTCTGTATGGCTGGTTGGCTAGTGTGGCTAGCTTTGCACTCTGATCTTCAGACAAGCTTTATTTGTTAGATCAAAAAAAAGTCACTATATTTTCCCTTTTTTGTCTAATATAAAAGGAAGGTGCAAGTCTTGATTAGGCAACCACAATTATTGAGATTTAATGGCTGCAGCATCCCTGTCATGTATACAAAATACTACCTAGCATCAGGTATTTGGGTCCTTTGCATTTTTATAATGACTGGTCTGAACAGGTAGCCCTAATAGTGCATTAGTGCTTCTTTATCTTGGGTTAAAACAACTACCTAATTATAATTAAGGTAAATTTATTGACCCTAGCGACGAAACAACTACTTTCCTAAATCGACATATTATAATTTCTAACTATATTCTAAATAATTATTCTTGTAACCAAAGATAAGTGTAGCTCTCATGCCCTCACCTTGATAAAGTTCCTGAGTGCCATGGCTTTGTTATGATTATTAGACTGTGCTTTACAGCCTCTTTTCCGTTGCTCCCTCTTTGCCTGTGATGGTCTTTGAACCTTGAAAAGGGAGACATGGCTGTCCCATGTGAGACTGAGCACTTAGCAGTCCCTTGACCAGTCTTGAGCTTTTTCATTAACCATGATTCACTGCAAAGAGAGTTTTATGATCAAAGCTAGAAGCATCTCTAGTCTATGATTATAAACATATATATTTAGGAGCAATTTGACAATATGTCCATTTAGCAAAATGAAAATAGTAGATTCACCATGATGTCTGTGACCTCTGCAGCTAAGGATCTTTGACAATGTCCACAATGTCAGGTATGAACTCCCTCCTGTGAAACAGGCCTCAGATCCAATCAGAAATCAGTTGACTTCTCCATAACAGTTATGTCATTATTGTACAGTAAGCACAGTTGGCCTAGTGTCTTAGCTACAGTTTCTGTTGCTTCAATGAAACACCATGACCAAAAAGCAAGTTGGGGAGGAAAGGGTTTATTTGACTTATACTTCTACATTGCTGTTCATCACTTAAGGGAGTCAAGACAGGAACTTAAGCAGGACAGACACCTGGAATCCGGAGCTGACTCAGAGGTCATGGAGGAGTATTGCTTATTGGCTTGTTTTCCATGCCTTTCTCAACCTGCTCTCTTATAGAACCCAGAACCACCAGCTCAGGGGTGGTATCACCACCAATGGTTCAATGGGTTGCCCCCCCCCATCAATTGCTAAATAAGAAAATAGAAACTGCATTACAACCAGATCCTTTCTTCCTTCTTCCCTCCCTCCCTCCCTCCCTCCCTTTCTTCATTTCTTTCTTTTTTTCTGGTTTTACAGATAAAGTTTCTCTATATAACCATGGCTGTTCTGGAACTTGATCTGTAGGCCAGACTGCCTTCAGACTCACAGAGGTCAACCTGCCTCTGCATCTCAAATGCTGGGACAAAAGGTGTGTGCCACCACTGCCCAACAAAGGTTTGTCTTTATTTTATTTTTTATATGTATGGATATTTTGCTCACATGTATGTATGTGCACCACGTGCCCACAGTGACTAATAGAGGGCATAAGATCAATTGGAACTGGAGATAGCAGACAGTTGTGAGCTACAATGTAGGTATTGGAAACCAAACCTAGGTCCTTTGTAAGTGCAGTAAGTTCTTTTAACCACTGAGTCACTTCTCCAGCCCCACACAGCTGGATTATTATGGATTCATTATTTTCAGCTAAGGTCTTTTCCTTTCAGATAACTCTAGTTTGTGTGTCGTTGCCGTAAGACATGCTAGCACACCTAGAAAGGTGATATTTTTGTTCACAAAGTCAAAAAGGCTGGGAAAGACCACTGCTGATTTTTCCCCTTTAACTTCTTACACAGCAACTTCCAACATTATGAAAGATAGCCTGCAAAGAAGCTTCCAGCTAAGCTCTAGTATGTTTTCTGTGTATGTTTTAATTATGATGTGCGATGCCTTCAGCGTGAGGGTCTTACCTTCCAGTTTTCGTGGATAACCTAAGGCAATGGCTGTAATTCGGAAACCTTTCTGCCGTCCTGATTAACAGCTTCTAGGAAGATATCCTACATGTATCACTGGGATTTTCTTTTAATAACCCGTTACTTCTTAGATCAGCAATAACCTCACATGCACAGTGCCTTGGTCCAAATACTTGTTTAAATCATGACTTTTCACTAGCTTATAAAGTAAGCACACTAATGCAATTACTTCACACACTTTAGTTTTTTTAAAAATTTATTTATTAATTATGTACACAGTGTTCTACATGTGTGCATACCTGCACCCCAGAAGAGGGCACCAGATCTCATTACAGATGGTTGTGAGTCACCATGTGGTTGCTGGGAATTGAACTCAGGACCTCTGGAAGAACAGTCAGTGTTCTTAACCACTGACGCATCTCTCCAGCCCCCACACACTTTAGTTTTGATTAACATTTCTTGCACACTTCCTTTTATCCTCCATTTTCTCTGAGGCTTCATTAAAATTTGCCAACCCCAATACTCCCTCCATCTGTCTTTATAACCAATATGTATTACTTTATCCATACCCTTAGGGTCTTTCGTTTCCCTTTCCATATTTTGTTTCTTGCTTCCCAATATTTACATATATTATAATTTTTGCAAAATATATGAAAATTAACCACATTGCACATATGAGAGAGAATATATGACATTTGACTTTCTGGTTCTGTATTACCTTACTTGATAACATTTACCAGTGACTTTCATTAATTTTGTTTTTCTTACAGCTGAATAAGATCTCATTGTGTCTATGTACCACATTCCCATTGTTCGCATATCACTTAATGGACATTCAACAAAATTAAAACCATTTTGAGATTCCATCTCCCTCCAGTCAGATTGGTCAACACCAAGACTACAGATGATGGGCTGGAGAGATGGCTCAGATGTTAAGAGCACTGGCTACTCTTTCAAAGGTCCTGACTTCAATTCCCAGAAACCATATGGTGGCTCACAACCATCCATAATGAATGCTGGTGCCCTCTTCTGCACACAGGCAGAACACTGTATAAATAATACATAAATAAATCTTTTAGAAAAATAATATACATGACAACAAATTCTGGCATGGATGTGGGGTAAGGTGAGCCATTATTCACTTATGGTAGGAGTTCAAACCTCTGCAGACACTTTGGAAATCAGTCTGAAGGTGTTTCAAGAAACTAGAAATAAAACAACCATATGACCAAACTTTATCATTGCTTGGAATATAGTCAAAGAATTCCATACCCTGTAACAGATACTTGTACACCCATGTTCATTCATCTTCTTTCTTCCATAGTTAGGAGATGAAATCAGCGTAGGTGTACATTAGACAAATGAATGATGTTCAGTCTTATTTTTTTTGCTTTCATCTTGTTAAAATAAATGAGTATGAACTGTCATTCATGTTTAGATTATACTTGTCTGTCAATTTAAAACATATTTTGTCTGTGTATGCAAATAGCAGTTTGCAAATGTCATCAGAATTGTTCTATGAGGAACAATTGCCTGTGTGAAAGTATCTAAAATTATTTGCTCTTTGAAAGAAGAAAATGTCATATATATATATATATATATATGTATGAATTTTTTATATCAATATATTCGTGGGAAATGAAAATTATGTGGGAATTGAAATTATGTTAAATAATTCAGACACAGAGAGTCAGACTATACATGTTTTCTCTCATATGAGTACTCTGCATTTAAAAGTGTATATACTATATATGTACATTTGTATAGTACATGTATGTCATGAAAGTAGAAAATGGATCATGAGAAGGAGGGAGGATATTTTAAAGGAGTTACAAAAAGCTAGGATAATGGAATACATGTGACATTTACATAGGTGAGGAGACATTAACTAGTCACAGGAGACAAATGCATGAGGGATGCTTGTGATGGAGGGGATAGGAGAAGAAAATAGTATAGTGACACATATGTGTGAAAATGGATAATGAAATGTAGTAATTTGTGTACTAAACTCTAAAATTAAAAAGTACTCTATGATGCAGGTTATATAGTACATTCTAGGCCAGTCCAGTTTGTAAAAGATGACCCTATTTTTTAAAAAAAAGCTATTCTGCAGGGGAGAAAAAAGTGAGAAGGGTAGGATGGGGAGAACTTGGGGCAACGGGATGATTGGGATACAGGAAGGTTGGATAGGGGAGCAGGGAAGCACATATCTTAATTAAGGGAGCCATCTTAGGGTTGGGAAGAGACTTGGACCTAGAGGGGCTTCCAGGTGCCTAAGGAAAGGTCCCCAGTTAGTTCCTGGGGCAGCTGAAGATAGGGAACCTGAAATGACCCTATCCTATAGCCATACTGATGAATATTTTGCATATCACCATAGAACCTTCATCTGGCGATGGACCCACACTGGAACACTGGACTGAGCTCCCAAAGTCCCAATGAGGAACAGAAGGAGGGAGAAGATGAGCAAGGAAGTCAGGACCAAGAGGGGTGCACCCACCCACGGAGACAGTGGGGCTGATCTATTGGGAGCTCACCAAGGCCAGCTGGATTGTGACTGGAAAAGCAGGGGATAAACCCGGACTCTCTGAATATGGTGGACAATGAGGGTTGCTGAGAAGCCAAGGACAATGGCACTGGGTTTTGATCCTACTTCTTGTTCTGGCTTTGTGGGGGCCTAGCCAGTTTGGATGTTCACCTTCCTAGACCAGGATGGAGGGGGGAGGACTTTGGACTTTCCACAGGGCAGGGAACCCTGACTGCTCTTCAGACTCGAGAGGGAGGGGGAGAGGAGTGGGGGGAGGGTGGGAGGAGTGGGAGGCTGGGAGGAGGCAGAAATTTTTTTTTCTCAATAAAAAAAATCTTAAAAAAAAGCTATTCTGAAATAAAATAAAATTATTGGGTTGGAAAACCACGAATCTCAGATTAAATTTGTATACTTCCTGTACATATTTATTTTATTTTAACTAATAAGAAATATTATCAGTTGAAAAATATCTTCCAGTCTGACAGGCAAAATATACCATCATATTAATGGATTAGCAACAATGCTTTTATTACGCGTTAAGTAAAAGGAAATTTTTTTTTCTACTGAGAAATTTCTCTATTATTTTCTGAATGTCAAATAATAATAATATATTAAAATTTCAGTTTCCATGGCAAAATATATTACAAACATTATATTTCAATATATCTTTCCATTTTCTTTCATACTCCAGTTTTACTGCTATAAGTGAGTGGGCCAAAATGTCAGTGTTACAACTGACCGTGTTTTCTGATATGTTTTTTATCTTGTTTAAATCTAAACAGAAGTTCTCTCACAGACATTGAAGGCAGCCCACTTCCTGCTCAAGCTTGCAAGAGTTGCCATGGTTACCTGAAATTGATTATGTGCAGAGATACAAGTATTATGAAAAATCAAAATTTTCTGGGCTTTGATAATAGACTCAAAGAAATAAGAGCTCATTATTAATATTGAGTCATTCGTTTAAACAAGTTCTTAATATGCATCTTATTTATTTAAGTTGGTGCCTTCTAAAAATGATACATGAGACTGTGCTAATTTATTAGCTTCTGTGGAAGAAATTGTTAAGATCAATGAACTTAGGTTATGAATAAGGTCATTTTTAAAAATTGTTTTTAAAAATTAATATATGGCCTAATGGATTTCATTATCAGACTTTCAGAGATAATTTGTTTTTTGTTGATCCTCCTCCCACATTTCCCTTCCCTGACGGTTGTCCTCCTGTCTCACTCGCCCCCTCCTTCTGTTTCATGTCACGTTTTCTCTTAGCCTGCCTTCCTTCCTTCCTTCCTTCCTTCCTTCCTTCCTTCCTTCCTTCCTTCCTTCCTTCCTTTCTTTCTTTTTCTTCCCCTTTCCCAAACTTTTCTCTCTCTCTCTTTTCTAATTTAACTTTTTGTTCATTCTTTGTGAATTTCACCTAACGCTTCTTGGCCCCACTCCTGTCCTCATCCCTTCACATCTGCCCTCTGTCCTCACAGTCTCCCCTGAAAGATAAAACAACATACAATTTAAAAGAAAAGAAAAAAATCTTGTCATGGAAGCTGCAGTGTAACACAGCGAGTCGTGCAGTAACCTCTTTAGTCCCTGTATCCTTACTTGGTCATTACAGTGAGTCATTGGTCCTGTTCGAAGCCTCTGGCTTCTGCTCCCCTATCTATACTGGGCCCTCACTGGGACTCCTCTCGAATATCCTGTTGTTGCCTTGTGTTGTACAGATTGTGCAGGTTTGGCTCTACAGGACCTGTCCCTTCACATGCTCCCCCAGATCCTAGATGGGATGGATGTTGGGATGGGCCCTGGTTCTGGTTCTGCAGGGTAGCTGGGTTGGTCAGTCCCCAGCTCTCCCTCATCCTCAACACCAGGGCAAGCTCTCCAGCGTTTCTCTGACTAGCTCACCCTATGCAGTGAGCAACAAGGACCAGGGCTGGTTCTGCTCTCATGCCTGCTTACCCACACCTACAGTACCAGGGCCAGCTCTAAGTGTTGCCCAGGTAAGGTGCAAGAGCCACTCTCCAGAGTACTGCAGCTGGTGAGAAGTTGGGCCCACTCTCTTACTCTTGTGACCTCAGGGCCAGCTCTCCCACCTGCTGTTGGGGGAGGGATAACGGCAAAGAGTGGGGAGGCATCTCTCTCTAGCCAACACCGCTGCCTGACAGATGAGTAGTGGGACCAGCTCTCCTATGCTCACACCCTAGACTCACCCATGTCCCTCCAGCAGGGTTGGCTTTACTGTGCTGCCTAAGCAAGATACAGGGCCTGCTCTCATGAGTACTGCATCCGTGAGGGGCAGGACCAGCTTTCCTCTTTTCATGACCTCAGGACTAGTTTTCCCACCTGCCATAGGCAGTGAAGAGGGGTGGGGGAGGGCATATCTCCCTGGCTCTTGTCACTGTATGGCAGATGAGAGGCAGGTCCAAGTTCTCAGGGTTCACTCACCAGCACCCCTGTCAACTGGGTCAGCTCTACTGTGCTGCCCAGGCAAGGTGCAAGGCCCAGTCTCCCCAGGACTGTAGTTGGTGAGGGGCTGGCTCAGCTCTCCCGCCTGCTGCAGGTGGTAAGGGGTGAGGGTGGGAGGGCATCTTTCTCTCACCCATGCCACCACATGACAGAGAAGAGGAGCAGGACCAGTTCCCACTCTCATGTCACCAAGGCAAATTCACCCATACCCCATCCAGTGGGGTCTGTTCTGTCCTGGCCATGAAGGACAGGGCCAGTTCTCCCTAGTGCGTCAGCCAGTAAGGGATAGGGCCAAGTCTGTGCAGTCTTAATCCTCGTTGCCTTTCGTGGTAGCAGGAGCCAAGGACACCAGCACAGATTGTGCATGGGGCCTGGCCACAGACCCAGACATGGCCCTTGGCAGCAGCCAAGGCCCAGATGTCACTATGGCCTTGGTGGCGAGCAGGCCACCCACCTTCGCCGACTCTTCACTGCCCTCGCCTCTTCAGCTCTGCCTCTCTCCACAGGACATGAACCATTCTGTCTCTGTTCCAAACACCCCGTATATTTTCTCATAAGAGTGCCCAACTGCCCAGGGCCAGCCTGTGTTTTCTCCTCCCTGCCCAGGGAGGAGAGCACCAAGTGGGCATGTGAGTCTGCTCCTGCTGAGCGTTCATCTCCCAACCTTCCCTTAAGGACAGCTTTTCGGCTCCTATAGTCTTCTGAATGGAGTGAGAGGGGATCTCAAGGCAGATTTAATTTGCATTTTTTTTGACGGATAAGGATATTGAAAACTTTTTTGGTAGGTTCACTATCAGGCAATTTATAACTTTATTGTATTTTGAAAAAAGTATTTTATCTATTCTTAGAAAATTCCATACAGGTATACCATGTATTTTGATATGATTACTTGTACTCAACATCCTTCTGATTTATTCCAGACCCTCCCGTGTCCCCATTCTAAGTGCATGTTTCCCTATATAATCCACTGAGTTCTTCCTGTGTGTATGGTATTGGGTTGTGTATTGGTGCATGGGTAACCATCCAGGGGCCAAATGCCCAGCAACAGTCAGCTGCCAATAGCTCCTCAAGTAGGAGTGGGCCTTCCTCTCTTCATGATGGGATGTTGACTGGCTTAATATTTTACAGGTCTTGGCCAGGCAGCCATAGCTATTACGAGCTCATAAGTAAAACAGTCCTGTCATACCCAGAAGACACTATTTTGCACCACTGCTCCTTGGCCTTTGGCTCTTAAATCCCTTCTTTTTTAACATCTCTTCTCTCCTCTTTTTTTGTGCAGTAATTAGGGTTTTTCGTAATACATTCTAATTATACATGGATGGCAGTTTAAAGAGTTATCATTCACAGAAACACTTTATGTTGGAAGCAGTGTGATAATTGTTTTAATACAATATCATTGAACTGAACCTAATATTGTTATTATTTTTAGGAAGAGAACACAGCACAGAAATAGTAACAGTCGTATTTTGAGTTCACCAGCAGTGCACAATGCACATTCTCAGTACTTCAGCATATGTCACACTTGGGGCAGCATGTTGACTGCAAGAGGCAGAAAATGAGAGGTAAGAGGGAAAATACAGACAGATGAAAATCATAAAAATGGGACAGCATTTTTGTTGAGAGACTTCAGAGTGATTAGAGTCTGATCAATAGAGAGGAGGCACAAATCGATGAGGTTTGTAAAGAATGTTACATGATCATATGGATTCTATTTTTGGTAGGCTAAAGTGTTCTCCAGTGAATTTTCTATAGAACTGTGAGATTCAAGAAGTGAAGCTTCCAAAAAGGTATTAAGTGGTACAAATTGTTTTCTTAAAGTTTGCATTTTGTATACATTGCTTAAAACCCTGAAGCTTTTTCATAATAAAATATGTGATAATGAGAGTGAAAAAAACAACCTTATAAGAGAAAAAAAATCTTTCCCAAATGTCTATCAGATAGAACCTTAATAACTAGATTATATAAAGAACTTTAGAATCTAAGCACCAAGAAAAATGAGGCATAATGAAGTGAATGGACAGTTCTGAAAATGAGCAATGCAAACATTTTCTGTCATTGGTGGATGTCAGCATTGAATCTTTAGACGTGTGCAATTTATTTGGAATACCCATGGAGCGTTAGTTACTAAAGTAGGAAGGCTAGAATGAGCTGGTCGAAAGGAACAGGAAAGGGTAATTTGTAGTGGGAGAAGGGATAGCAGTGTAGAAGAGGGGAACTGGATGGGATTAATAACACTAAGATAGGAAACCACTACTATAGAGTCTTCCTAAAATATATCTACACATATACTTGTATCAAGAGAGTAGAATAATGGAGTTACTCTATAATGGGACAACATTGTCCCCCCAGCCACCACAGAACAAATTAAAAGCCTGGTCCCAAGAATGGGTTATTTTCGTTTAGAGTTGTTGGCCAGTGAGGTTCCAAAGACTCTCAAACATTGCGGGCTATTTCCAGTGCTTAGTTACCCTTCAGAACTTGAAAGTTAAGACGCGATTGGTGAAGAAACCATATATTTGTGTCATAGAACATGGAGACATGCTGTGGTCAACACAGCCTCGGGCATCACAGGGCATCACCGGGAACGAAGGATAATGTCAGAGACACAAGACTCTGAGTTCACTTCAGGAATGAACAATTTTTATTTTCCCCACTTCTCTTTATATATTGTTTAGCAGCTACTAGAGCTAACACCTCATACAGAACTTAATCAAGCAGTGCCTTTGACCCTCTTGTCTGAAATCTTTTTTTTTTCATGCTTCCTTGCCCTATGGGCCTTGTTTGCTCCAGAGGACATTCCTCTTAGAACTTATCTTGTGCCTGTAGTTTTTTTCCTGTGTGTCCTTTGGCCACATCCGGCCAGAGTTTATGCCTGAGAAGAACTGCAGGCCATATGAACTTCAACACCTCCGGTCTTCTGATTTTGTAGCGTCACAGTGGCGTAAGTAGCTTTATCTTGGCAATCAGTCTTCATTTTCTTTGGATGCGGAGGCAGTCAGATTGTGGTTCTCTGCTATCAGTTCACAGTATGGCTTTGCCATTTGCCTAGAATCCAGAAAAGGCCTATAGCAGAAAGCATACATGCTAGGTTGCATGTTATAAAGGGACCTGGACCCAGATCTTGGTTATGTCCTTATGGGAATTTGCAGAAAATCATGAGTTTGGATAAAATGTCTTGGTTCTTGTGATGTTTTTCTGTAGTTGTCAGAGTGAAATGGAGGGAAACAGTTTTTTAAATCTAAAGTATAAGTTTCTTTGGCAACTTTAAATCTTTATTTGCTTTTTTGCTTATGTATTTGATTAGTTGGAAACAAATGAGATCATTTAATTATGACTTCTCCTCAGGGACTATAGGAAATGTCACGAGAGACATGAAGTTTTGACAGTTGACAAAAAAAGGTAAACGTTGTAGAGGCATTATCAGGATCATTGTTTGAAAATGTATCAAATCCCTGCTTGTATAGAAAGCAGCTAATATGTGTCTTCCAAAGGCTTGAGCAGGCTCCTGTTTTTGAGTTGTAACAGAAATAAAGCCTGAAAAGCTATCAACATAAACGTGAGCAAATTTAAAAGAAACAAATGAGATTTAATTCTTTGGAGCCAGTGTCTTTGAACATTTTAATTGTTTGTGAAAAAGGGTTAGTAATCAGTGCTTGTAAATGCAGCCAATTTAGAGTCAATTAATAACTTGTGAGAACATTATTAAGTAGAGTGTTAACAAATACTTTAAACTCTGAACTTCGAACTTTTAATATCATCTTATTGTTAAGTCTCCTTTCACATACCCTAAATCACTTACTAACACTCTCACAACTTGTAGGAACCTTCTATTTTCCCCTTCCATTCTGGAAACATCCAGCCTTCTTTACCACAGCTTTCCTTTCTGTCTGGAACCATAAACTCATTTTAATCCTTATTACAACCTGCATAAACCTTTTGTCTCTCTTTTTCATCCAGAAATATCCATCCATTTAAATTTTTCTATATAAATACTTTTATTAAAAAATCTTTTCATTATTATGTCCATTTAATCTTTTTACATACTGTCTTTTAAGTACCATGAGACATGAGTGCTTGATTATTGAGAGTAGTCATTATAAAAGCAAGTGTTCTTTATCATTAGGGCATAAAGTAATAGTAAAAATCAATTTTAATAAGAACAGCATGGGAGTGTTTTGAGTTTACTTTTTCATTGAAACCTAATTGTAATTCAATTTACCTATTGAAACCAAGGGAGCAGTGAAACCGCCAAACTGTACTACTCTGTGGATAGAAAGAAAAGTTTATTTGGTGAATGAAACCTCCAGGCTG
>NW_004949111.1:7455731-7461071 GCF_000317375.1 Microtus ochrogaster
TCTCTCTCCTTCTGCTCCTGATTTGGACCTTGAGAATTATGTCCGGTGCTCCAATGTGGGTCTCTGTCTCTGTCTCCTCTTGTTAGTTTTAAAGGGACAGGAGAGTGGTGGGCCAGAAAAGCCTGAGATTTATCATGGGGGATTTGATAATCACTAAACAGATCTCCTTGCATGAGATATTTGGCCATTGGGGAAAGAAAAGAAATCTGGTGATTTTCCTGGTTAAAAACAAAATCCCATCTAACTCTCAAGATTCCTGAGGAGTTTAAGCTTCTGTTTACACAAAAACAATCCTTCTGTTTACCTGATCAGAGTCTTTCTGTTTAGGACATTATCACCAGGAATGCCAGTTTGGGGGTCTGCTTTAGAACTAACACCAATTTCAGTCTGTTAGGTACTGGAAAGAGGGAGTCCGGATTTTTACATTTGAAACAGAGGCATAGTCAGAACTGGCATTTTCATATGTAATCAAAGAAATAAAGTGGCAGCAAAAATCTCCTTACTATCTGTCCTTTTGTTGCTTGTTGTACATGACTCACTAAGTTTTTGTCTCTTGGTGGAAGACCCTGAGTTTGTCTTAAGATCATGAACATGTAATTGTTTTTTATTCATCTCTAAATTTATTAGCTTGTTGGAAGCCTCCGTTGACTTTATTAACCAATTTATGGCTGGCAGGTAATCCAGCCTCAGCTTTGAAATTTTCTTATTTAAGAGAGTCAGGAAATTAAATTTTCCTTTAAAGCTTTCAAGTTTGTATCATCATCCAACAACATGTCCATCCTTTGTATCCAAAGTTATTGCAAAGCCTGAAAAAACCTCTGGATCTACCAGCCACATAGCCTGGTGGAGGCCTGTTTGCTGCTGTAGTGGCCGGTGGCAGGGCTCCTGAATTGTCTGATGAAGAAGATAGGGCCTGGGACAAAGAAGCTCCACAGGATTTGTGCATGCACTGTGTGTCCAGACACGAAAGTTTACAAGCTTGTTGTAAGTCAGACAGTTTTTAATCTCCAGGCACTCCTGTGAAGTCTGTTTTAACCCTTTCCTTAGAATGCCTTTGTTTTGGCAATTCTGTGCACATTGAAAGTAATATTTTTTTCGTTTTAATCTTGGTTGCTTTCATCTGAACTAAATGCTTTATTTTGGGGTGCTAAGGAAGAACAAGGAATTTGAATTTCCCAGCAGTTTGCTGGCTCCTGGAGGAGAACTTGGATATGTCTTCCAAGGGCTCCAAAGCAATAGCAACAACGCTTGAATACTATAAGGAATTTTACAGGAATTGTTTTACAATTTTTTCATATTCTGCCAATCCTCAGGATCGAATGTTCCCTCTTCTGGAAACCATAGATTATATTCAATAGTAGTATCTAAGTATTGATCTAAATTGTCCTGATTAATTTTAACCCCTCTCAACTTCAACTTAGAATTAAGTGAGAATGCATAACCTTCCGGAACATTTTCAGAATTTCCCGTGCTCTCGGATACTTACTGGTTACAAGTGTGTTCCCCAAACTTACACACTCCCTTGTCCAAACCAACTGCTTTGCTTCTGAACAGACTAGAGGAGCTTCTGTCAGGCCTTCTGTTAGGCACCACTTGCTGTGGCCCGTGCAGCAGTTGTGGGCATCACAGTGACCAGGAAAGGGGGATACTGGTAGACAGAGGCAAGACCCTAGGTTCACTTCAAAAATTAATTTTTATTTTCCCCACAACTGTTTATATATTGTTTAGCCAGCTAGTAGAAAGTGGAAATTTGGATTGGTATTTTTTTAAAGTAATAAAATAAAGTAAAATAACAATAATAAAAAAAGAAGTAATAGCACCACAAGTAGAGCTTGATCCAATACTATCTTTGACCCTCTTATCTGAGTTCTTCCCTCTGGACTTCCTACCTTCAAGGTTTTGTTTAGCCTTATGGGACATTCTTTCTAGGCCTTATTGTGTGCCTGTAGTTTTCTCCAGTTAGCCATAAGACCACACATATTTCAGGGTTTGTGCTGAGAAATCTGCAGACCATCTGAACCCCAACAAAGAAATTAATCTGGGATTGACCTGGAAACTTCAGCCCTACTATTTAACCTTCATAGTGTTGGAGAAGAAGAGTAGCCAGCCCATACCCAGCTGTGAGTCCTGTGATTACTGATAGCAGCTGACCTGGCAATGTATGTCTAGTGGTACAGTAGTGATACAAATATCATGGACAGGGTAACCAACTGCTTTTTGATTGTATTTACACCCTAATTCAGAAGATGAAAACTATATCTAGCACCATTATTAATAAGCCCTGAATTTATGGCTAGACCTGTTATGAGTCCTAGGAGAAAACCTAATCTATTATGTTGCTGAATGGAAATAGTATTAAACCAACCCTATACTCATATATTAAGACAGATGTCAAGTTTATCAGAAAAAAAGCTTCAATTTCTAGTAGGAGGTGATGAAGATAAGGACCCACAACTGACCTAGATGAGGAGAATAAGAGACTCCAGAATGTTCTGCCTTAGAAGTAATATATCTGTCATACCTCTTCCTCCAAAGACTTGGTGATCTTTGTAGAAGACGGGGCAGAAAGAATTTAAAATCCAACAGCAATGGATGACTGCAAGAAAATAGTGTCTTCTGGACACAGAAGGGCAGTAGCAAATAGTAAACTTATAGAACTTATGACACCAAACACAAGATTTGTACAAGTCTAACCCAAAAAATATCCCAGCATGGAGCGGGACATCTGGCACAAAATTAGATCTTTTACTGGTTAATCTTAAATCTTAGCTGCTGGGAAAGGAAGGGCAGTCTTCTCTGAGAGTATCCTCCTGATAAGTAGACCACACTCTAGTGGAAGGCCACATATCCAAGAATATTTTGGCAGCACAAATTGACCTTGATTCAAAAAAGGCAAAAAGGACACAAAGCTGGGTAGAAAGGCAAGAGGGGTGAGATCTCGGAAGCATTGGGAGTGGGAGACCGAATGTGAGGAAATTACATATGAAATTCTCAGGAAGGTGTTCACCTTCCTAGACATGGACAGAGGGGGGAGGACCTAGGACTTACCACAGGGCAGGGAACCCTGACTGCCCATTGGACTGGAGAGGGAGGGGGAGAGGAGTGGGGGGAGGGGTAGAAGAGGGGGAGGAGGGGGAGGGAAATGGGAGGCTGGGAGGAGGTGGAAACTTGTTTTTTCCTTTTCTCAATAAAAAAAAAAAAATTAAAAAAAAACGAAAAAAATATATCAAATGGAAAAAAAAAGAAAGACCAAAAAAATAAAATATCATGCACATCATAAAAAAAAAGAAATTCTCAGGAAACTAATAAAAGTTTGCTTATTACTACATTTGTTTGTTTCTACAGTCAGAGTTTAGTGTTTGTTTACGACTCTCTGAAAAATCATGTAATTGAGGGTGAAGGATGCATGCCTCTTTTATCTGGATAATTATGAAACTATCACTTCCATGTTTTCAATATTATTACTGGTAATTTCTCACAAGTAGATGTCTCATCTACCCAATTATATTTTGATCTAAATCACAAAAGTAATTTCTTATTCTGTGTTAAAATTTCAGAAACTAATATGGTATTTTGTGCAGACAAATCAATAAGTACTGTACTTATTTCACATTTGATGGATTTTATGTCATTCTCTATTATTACTAGATAATCAACAGTACTTAGTGTCACAGAATGAAAGGTATTATGTGTTATCCAATTCAAGGAGTTGCCACATTTCCTTCTTTCATTTGAAGAGAATCAATTTTCATTATTTATCTTACTATAATGATCCTGTGCCAAATCCACTTTTGTGCACAGGATATGACATTTATGTATTGCGTAGGCTATGAAAAGAGATTACTCATGTCTGTGAATAAGCAGGGAAATCAACATCAATGTTGTATGGAGTCAGAATTGTTGCCATCCTCTATTCCCAACTTTCTTTCTTATTTTTCAGTGAGAAGATTTCAGTGAAAATCTCATTTTCAAGATTCCATTTCTTCTTTACACTCAACAGTCCCTCTTGAAGTAAGCCATTTTTACATTTATTTATTGATTTAGTGTTTACACACACAAACATACACACACACGTACGCACATGTGTGCATATACATACACACCATGGCTAAAGGTTGATGAAACACAAAGGATGGTTTCTTTCTTTCTTTTTTTTTTTCACGATCTAGGTTCTAGGATTAACTCAAGGCTTCAGGCTTGGTGGCAAATGTCTTTACTGTGTGATGCATCTCATAGGCCCTTGAAATAAACTTTTTACATTCATGAGTCTAAAGTGCTGCTGTTTTCCATATTTTGATATCATGCAATCAGCGAATAATTTTTTAAATAACTTAGTTCTCACTCAGGAAATGTACAGCCAGAAGATACTTATACTGAACAAGTGTATTTTCAAGCACTCTGGGTTTTCTCTTGAAAAATTTTCTACTTCTTAATGAACTAGCTTAGATATTATTGCTTTCATAACCACCTCCATCCCTTAACTCAGCAGAATTGTTTTCTAGTGTGCAGCTTCTATTGCAGCTCTTTCCTCACACTCTTGTGTATAGGAAGTTATTTACGTTCATTTTCACTATTAGAATGGAAGTCTTCAAGGGCAGAAACTATGATCCGTCAATTTTTTTATATCCACTGCTTAAACAGGTACATAGAAAACAGTAAATGAGCTAGGCCTGGTGGCACATTCCTCCCCAGTGGGGAGGCAGAGGCAGTCAAATCTCAAGACTAGCCTGGTCTATGAAGCAAGTGTCAAGAAAGCTAGGGCTACATAGAGAAACCCTGTCTCAAAAGAATAAGAAAAAAAAGTAGTAAATGTTTATTAAAGTGTGGTGGATATGGGATAAAAAATATAATTCATCCCATTGAGCTATGATAAGTGAAAAATTTCATTATACTTATTATCAATAGTTGGTATATTCAGGCCACAAGTCATTTAATATTTAGTGAATGCATGGAATCTTTTCAGCATTATTCTAGATTTTGGTACTGTTTATGGATATAAATATTTTATAAAACACATACTTTTTATTCCTGGAGAGTTTATTTAATATATCACTGGCTATGCAGAATTTAACCTGAGACCCTGTACTTTCTATCACTGTGATAAAATACACAACAGAAGGATCTTAGCAAGAATAGGTTTGAGGGTCCCATCCATCTTACTGAGAAATGGATGGAGATAGGGATATGTCCACAATTAGGTAGCAGATAGGAACGAATGGTAGATCTTTACACCTCTTCTTCTATTTGTTCTGTGCAAGACTTCAGGCTGTCTGGAAATCCTCTCACAGATGAATCTCTATGTCTGTCTCCTAGGAGATTCTAAATCACAGTCCAGTATTT
>NW_004949111.1:7461416-7463510 GCF_000317375.1 Microtus ochrogaster
TGTAATGAGATCTGGTGCCCTCTTCTGGCCTGCAGGCTTACATGCAGTCAGAATACTGACAATACTGTACAAATAATAAATAAATAACTCGTAGTTACCTTAATCACAAGACACTTGTAACACCAAGAGATGCTATTAGGATCTTCTGAGCTCTAAATATAATTTTAGCATTCCTGGAGGTTGCTTAGCACTTCCAAACGTCGCTTGGCGTTCCCTGAGGTAGCTCTGCAATCCCAGAGGTCAGTCGGATCTGCTTCCATGACGATCACTTGCTTGGGGGTGCCCCCACAGAGGTCACTGGCTCAGGTCTGCTCCTGCAGAGTTTGTTGGTTAGGGCCTGTTCCCACTGCAGAGATGGTTGGCTCAGGCCTGCTCTGGAGGAGGTCGCTGTCTAGGGCCTGTTCTCAATGATATCCTGGGTTCGGTTCTTCTCCCTTAGAGGTTGCTGGCCTGGTTCTGGTCCTGCTGAGGTCGCTGACTCCACATTTTTTAAAGTAGGTATTATAACTTTGTTGAGATGCTATTGCTCATATTTACCTGACAACTGCTGAGGTTGAACATTTCTTATACACTTGTTAAACATTTGCATGTCTTCTTTTGAGAAACAGATGAAAGGATAATTACTTCATCTATATTAAATTATTTTGAGATTTATCACTGTTCACCTTTTAAAATTTATTTTACAGTCTGTGTTTATAGTCATCTTTTTATGTTTTATATTTTTAATAACAGGTGAGATATAGGTGTCCAGTTTTATTCTTCTTAACATGGATCATTATGTTATTGATATTATTATTAAAGAACACACACACATACATACACACACATGCACATATATATCTGAGTATGTGTATCTGCACTTGTGTATATCTCTGAGTATGTATTTCTGATACAAAATCAAATTTTCCATTGAAGCCCTGTGGCAGTGGTATATGTCTTTAATCCCAGCACTCAGGAGACAGAGGTAGTCTGATCTCTGTGACTTCCAGGCTAGCCTGGTCTACAAGAGCTAGTTCCAGGACAGGCTCCATAACTACAGAGAAACTCTGTCTCGAAAAACCAAAAAAAAAGTTTTCCATTAATAGATATGTCTTAAAGTTAGTGCCATACTATATCAATTACTGTAATTTTGTGATATATTTTAAAACAAGGAAGTATAATGCAAATGCATATAGATTATCATTTTAAAGATAGTGATAGTCTAGGATATTTGTGATTCCATAGGGATTTTACCATTGTTTCTATTTCTGTGAAAGTGCTATTGCAATTTATTAAAATGTTGTTATGATATCAGTTCTTTGTTCTGTTAAATTATGTCACATTAATATGTTCAACGAAGCTGATATCTGACATAGAAATATTTCTTGATCATGATGCATGATTTCTCTCTTTTATGTCTTCAACTGTTCCATAACAGTTTATGGCTATTGTCATATTATGAATCCTTTTTATCCATAGAAGCCTTGAGACAACCCATTGGTTAAACTTCTCCTACTACCCATCTTACCTCGACATCCGTCTAAAATGGCTATCCTGCCTCTAGGAATCTCAGAATGAGATTGTGTCTAAGAGCTGTCTCCTCCCATCTTATAGTCCTCTATAGTGTTAAGATTAAAGGCGTGCACCACTATCACCCGTTTTCTATGGCCAGCTAGTGTGGTTACTGAGATGAAAGGTTTGTATCACCACTACCGGGTCTGTAAGGCTGATCAGTGTGGCTGTTTTACTCTCTGAACTTCAGGGAAGCTTTATTTATTAAAATGCAAATGAAATATCACTACTGGAGGTTAAAGAGGAGTACCCTTATTGGAGGAAGTATGTCACTGATAGTGGACTTTGAGAGTATATAACCTTTCCCTAATTCCAGTTCACTGTTTCTTCTTAGTAATTGTGGTTGGTTATATGATCTCTCTGCTTCCTACTCCTACCCCTGCTTGCTCCCATGTCTTCCCTATGTGACACATCCTTATCCTTCTGGATCTATAAGTCAAAATAAAATATTCTTTCTATAAGTTATTTTCATCATAGTGTTTTATCACAACAACAGAAAGGTAACTAATACATTATTGTTTGAGAAATGATGTGGGTTTTTTT
>NW_004949111.1:7465684-7466235 GCF_000317375.1 Microtus ochrogaster
TGTGTTTTGATCAAATCCGTCACCCCATTCCTTTAGTATGTCTCCAGCACTTTTCCCTTACAACTTCATACACCATTTATCAATCCACTGAGTCCACTTAGTGCTGCCAGTATGCACACAAGTGGAGGGTTATCCACTAAAACATAGGCAGCATAACCGGGGCTGCATCCAAAGAAAAGAACTTACTCTCCCCCAGCAATGATCAGATCGGTTGCCAGTAACTCTTCAACTAGGGATGGGTTTTCACTGATTTAGTCTTATGTAGCCAGTCACAATCATTGTAAGTTCATATATGCAGTGGCCTTGACCTGTTCCAAGTATACCATTCTGAAGCAGCCCTCAACTGCCTTTCTTTCTTAGTCTTCTCGCCTCTCTCTTTCACAGTAATTTCTGAGTCTTGGGGTGGGTTTGATCTAGATATTCCATTTATGAATAAGCACTCTATAGCTTTTTGTTCTCCGTACTTTGATCACTTATGAACCTCATTAACTATACAAAGAAACTTCTCTCTTGAGGGTTGAGATATGCACTAATTTATGGGTATAAAGATA
>NW_004949111.1:7467240-7472881 GCF_000317375.1 Microtus ochrogaster
AAAATGGAAGGATCTCCCTGGCTCTTGGATTGGGAGGATCAGCATAGTAAAAATGGCAATTCTACCAAAAGCAATCTGCATCCTTTTAGTGAATATTAATAATAGGTTCTTCTATTACTAATAGCACACAGCACAGGTTGTTGACCCAGTTGACAATACCAAAACAATCATCATTAGTTTTGTTTTGTGGAATGGGCTTTAAATCCAACTAAAAAGTAGTTGTTTACTCCCACCAAATAATCGTGCCTCTATCGCATGAGTGGGCATATCTTGCCAAGTAGTCATTAAAGCTCACAGTGGCCATGGTAAGCCAGTTGATTACTTTTCTCCCCTTGTAGCATGAATAACATATTATTTTTTGTTTTTTTGTTTTTGGTTTGCAAGACAGGGTTTCTCTGTAGTTTTAGAGCTTGCTCTTGTGCTAGCTCTTGTAGACCAGGCTGGCCTTGAACTCACAGAGTTCTGCCTGCCTCTGCCTCCTGAGTGCTGGGATTAAAGACATGCACCACCACTGCTCAGCATGAATAACATATTCTAACAGTATGAAAGATAGGCAATAAATATGAAGCTTCCATGTCAGTAATAGGTTGATTTCATCAAGTCTTATGACTCAAATATATAGTCCTCCTCTTTCTTTTTTTGAGACAGAGTTTTTCTTTGTAGCAACCCTAGCTGTCCTGGAAGTTGCTTGTAGACCAGGCTGGCATCGAACTCACAGAATTCCAAGTGCTGGAATTAAAGGCATGCACCGCCACCAGCAGCCTGTTAATAATTTCTATATATGTAATTTAACTTTATACATGTATTTATAAATATTATGCTTATGGATTGATCCTTTGCATAAGTAATATTCTCTTTATTTATTTAGTGTTCTTCCCCCTTCAAAACTATTTTGTCTGATATAAGTATTGTCACACAACTTTGGTTACCATTTACACGGAATATATATTTCATTTCCTTACTTTATGTCAAGAGTGAAGTCAATCTTGCTTGAACATTATGTAGTTAGATCTTATTTAAATTTTCATTTATCAATTGTGTGCCTTTTGATAGAAGAAGTCAAACAGTATGCATTTGAAGTAATTATTTATGGGGAGGAATGTATTGACATCTTATTCACTGCTAGGTTCCTGTATGCTTTGTAGTTCTTTATTCCCTCCTCTTCTCTTACTGTGTTCTTTTGTGTGTCATTGATTTTTTTGATACAGCTCTCTGAATCATTTTTCTGTTATATATTATCTCTTCACGTGGATTCTATGAACTTTATATAAAATTTCTTATAGTTAAAACAGTCTTTCAGTTTATCTTTTAACTTTAACTGGATAAAAGTATTGACATTTTATTTCTCATTATCATCACATTAGGGTTCATTAAAATTTTTGATTCTTTTGATTTAGAAATAATTGTTTTTATTTATTCTTCTCTCATAAGAATTCCTTCTCTTTAATTCTTACACTCCTCCCAGGCTCCCCACTATCCACTGCTCCTCCATTTCCCTTCAGAAAAGAGCAGGCCTCCCAGAGTTATCATGGCATAACAAGATACAAAATATGACTGGTCACAAACCCTCATATCAGAGATGGGTGAGGCAACCCAGTAGGAGGAAAAGGATGCCAAGAGAAGGCAAGAGTCAGAGATACCCATACTCCCACTGTTAGGTGTTTCCCAAAAGCACCAAACGAACAAACATAATATATATGCAGAGGACCAAGCTCAGACCCTTGCAGGGTCCCTGATTGCCACCTCAGACTCTGTGAGTCCCTGTGAGTTCCACCCAATGTTTGACTGTGGGTCTTTGCATCTGTTCCCATTAGCTGACAGAGGAAGCCTCTGATGATGATTAGGCTAGGCACCAATCCATATAAATATAGGAGAAAGCCATTAGGAATTTAATTGACTTTTTGTTTGGTTATTCATATTTGGTTATACCCTAGGTTTCTGAGCTATTGAGCTTTTGGTTTGTGCCCGACCAGGTGCTGTCAGCCATGAACTTATAGCTTGAGACTCAAGCGACATTAGCCATTCTTTAGTCACTCCCACAAACTCTGAGCCACCATTGCCCCAGCATATCTTACAGGCAGGAAACCTTCTATGTTGATGGTTTTGTGGATGGGTAGCTGTTCCAGTCCCATCACTGAAAATCTTGCCTGGTTCCAAACAATGGCCAGTTGAGGCTCCATATCCTCCATTACTAGGAGTCCTTGCTAGGGCTGCCCTCTAGATTCCAGGGAGTTTGCACTGTACTAGGTTTTCAAATCACTCCCTAAAATCCACTCTATTCCTATGATCTCTCCCAGTACTCTTTCCCTCTGCCCTCCCAAATTCAACTGATCCTTTCTGTTCCCATCCTCATGCACCCCCAGTACACCTGCAAATTCTACTGTTTCCCCTTCCCAGGGAGATCCATGCATCCTCCACCAGAGCCTTCCTTGTTAATTAGCCTATGGGTCTGTGAATTATAGCATGGTTATCCTTTCGAAGTTAAGATCAACTTAGAAGTGAGTACATATCATGTTTGTCTTTCTGGATTTGGGTTGCCTCCCTCAGGATATTTTTTTTTCTAGTTCCATCCATTTGCTATAAATTTCATGATGTCATTTTTTTTAGCTGAATAACACTCCATTGTGTAAGTGTACTACTTTTATGTATTCATTCTTTGGTTGAGGAACATCTAGATTATTAACAGTTTGTGGATATTGTTTATTTTATCTATCTATCTATCTATCTATCTATCTATCTATCTATCTATCTATCTATTTTTGTTTTTGGTTTTTCGAGACAAGGTTTCTCTGCGGCTTTGGAGCCTGTCCTGGAACTAGCTCTGTAGACCAGGCTGGTCTCGAACTCACAGAGATCCCCCTATCTCTGCCTCCCAAGTGCTGGGATTAAAGGCATGTGCCACCATCGCCCGTATGGATATTGTTTAAAAAGCTGCTATGAATATAGTTGAGCAAGTGTCCTTGTAGTAGGGTGGAGCATCCATTGGGTATATGCCTGAGAGTGGTATAGCTGAGTCTTGAGATAAATCAATCTCCAATTTTCTGAGAAACTGCCATAGGGACTGTACAAGTTTGCACTCCCACCAGCAATGGAGAAGTGTTTCTCTTGCTCTGGCTCCATCCTTGCCAGCATGAGCTGTCAATTGTGGTTTTGATCTTAGCCATTCTGACAGGTATAAGATGGAATATCAAAGTAGTTTTGATTTGTATTTCTTTGATAGCTAAGAATGTTGAACTTTTAAGTATTTCTCAGCCAAGTATTTTATTAAGTAGATATGGAGAGAGTGGACAGTCTTGTATTGTTCCTGATTTTACTGGAATTGATTTGAATTTCTCTCCATTTAATTTGATATTGGCTACAAACATACTATAAATTGCCTTTATTATGTTTAGGTCTCCTTTATCCATAATCTGTCTAAGACTTTTCTCATAAAAATGTGCTGGATTTTATCAAAGACTTTTTCAGCATCTAATGAGATGATCATGTGCTTTCTTTTATTTCACATTTTTATATGGTAGATTATATTAATTGATATACTATACCATCTCTGAATCTCTGGAATGAAGACTGCATGATCATAGTGGATGATGATTTTGGTGTGTTTTGGATTAGGTTTGCAAATATTTTTTGAGTATTTTGCATCTATATTTATAAAGGATATTAGTTTGTAATTCTCTTTCTTTATCAAATATTTTTGTGGTTTGTGTATCAAGGTGACTGCGGCCCCATAAAATAAATTTGGTAATGTTCTTTCGGTTTCTACTTTGTGAAATAATTTGAGGAGTATTGCTGTTACCTCTTCTTTGAAAGTCTTGTAGAATTATGTGTTAAAACCATCTGGTCCTGAGCTTGCCTTGGTTGGAAGAGTTTTAATGACTGCTTCTATTTTCTTAGGAGATTATAGGTCTATATTAATTGTTTATCTGATGTTGATTTAACATTGGTAAGTGACATCTAGCGAGAAAAGTATGAATTTCTTTTAGATTTTCCGATTTTGTGAAGTAGAGGTTTCTTAAACATTTATTTATTTATAATTTTACATCCTGATTGCAGTTTTACCTCACTCCTCCCTTGTGCCTCCCCCATCCATTCCTCCCCCTTTTCTATTCAGAAAAGGGCATGCCTCCCATGGGTATCAGGAAAACATCACGTATCAAATTGTAGTAAGACTGAGCACCTTGCTTTAAGCTGGGCAAGGCAACCCAGTATGATGAATAGCATCCCCAAAGCTAGCAAATGTGTCAGATACAGCTCTTGCTCCCACTGTTAGGAGTTCCACAAAAAGACCAAGCTATACAACTGTCACACATATGCATAGAGCCCAAGTCAATCCAATGCAGGCTCCCTGATTGTCAGTTTGTCTCCTTGAGCTTCTATGAACCCACTTTAGTTGATTCTGTGGGTTTTCTTGTGGTGTCCTTGACCCCTCTGGCTCATACAGTCCTTCCTCCTTCTCATGACATGGGTCTCAGACTGGACTAGTCATTGGACAGCCACTCCCACAATCTCTGTGTCACCCTTACCCCAGAATATCCCATAGGCCAGGCATACTGTGGGTTGAAGGTTGTGTGGCTAGATTGTTGTCTCAATCCCTTCACTGGGAGTCTTGCTTGGTCAGGGGAGGTTCCAGTTCAGGATACTATTCCCTTTTGCTAGGAGTCTTAGCTGGGGACATCCTGGTGGATGACTGGGAGTTCCCCTTGAACCAGGTTTCTACCTGACCCTAAAATGACCTCCTTTTCAGTTGTCTCTTTCAGTGCTGTTTCCCACTCCATCCCACTGCCTGATCACTCCTGTTCCCATACCAACTCACTGCCAGTGAGTACATGTTTTTAAACTATGATCCAATGATTCTTTGGATTTCTTTGGTCAGTTATTATGTCCCCCTTTTAGGTTTTGATTTTGTTATTTTGGGAATTTTCTCTCTCTTTTAGTTTGTATAAGGGTTGGTCTGTCTTGTTGAATTTTTTTCAAAGAACCAAATCTTTGTTTTATTAATTCTTTGATTTGTTCTCGGTTTCTATTTTATTAACTCAATCCCTCAGTTTAATTATTTTCTGTCATTTACTCATCTTGGGTGTGCTGGATTCTTTTTGTTCTAGAGATTTCAGGTGTGCTGTTAAGTTGCTAGTTTCAGATCACTCCATTTTTTTTTAAAAATGTAGGCACTCAGTGCTATAAACTCTCCCCTTATCAAGGCTTTAATTGTGTCTCATAAGTTTGGTTATGTTGTGCATTCATTTTCATTGAAATCTAAGAAATCTTCAGTTTCCTTCATATTTCTGTCTTGATCTAATAGTCATTCAGTAGAGAGTTGATCAGGTTCAGTGGGTTTGTAGGTTTTCTGTTGTTGATATTCAGCTTTAGTTTGTGGTGGTATGATAAGATGGAAGGGGTTATTTCAAATTTATTTCTTTTACATCCTGACTGCAGTTTCCCTTCTCTCCTCTCCTTCTATTCCCTCCCTCCTTCCCTCCTCTATAGCCCCTCTAATCCATTCCTTCTCTGTGTCTGTTCAGAATGAGGCAGGGCTCCCATGGGCATCAACAAAGCATGGCATATAAAGATGTAGGAAGACTAAGAACTTTGCCTTATATTAAGGCTGGACAAGGCAATCCAGTGTGAGAAATAGGTTCCAAAG
>NW_004949111.1:7480394-7482257 GCF_000317375.1 Microtus ochrogaster
GAGGATTCCGACCCAGTGCCCAGACAGGCTGGGCTGTGTGATGCTATGAGTCAAAAGGGGACAGTGAGGCCGAAGTGGGGAGGGTTCTGGATGAATGGTGGGTGAGATAGGAAGAAAGATGCAGTATGCAGGGAGTAGAGGCCCTGCAGAGACCCCAGGAAGGATAGGGGGATGGGGAACTTCTGAATTCCCTGTCCCGGGCTGCAGCCATGGGGTCAGACACTCACCCCAATGTGGGGTCCCCTGGCGCCGAAAGATCAGGTCTCCTTGCTGGATGCTTACCTCATAAACAAAGAGCCTACCTTGCTTGGTGCAGGCAGGCTATAGGAACCATTTCTTTTTTTTTATTAAAAATTTCTGCCTCCTCCCCGCCTCCCATTTCCCAAGTCCCCCAACTCCTTTCCCTCTCTTTCTCCAGTCTGAAGAGCAGTCAGGGTTCCCTGCCCTGAGGGAAGAGTGGAACATTTCTTTAATGATGCAAAGATGTGTCACTTTTTTATGTTGCATTTATTTAACTCTGTGAAGTTGTAATTCTTTGCCCGTCTACAACACCTGATGGTCTCATAAAAAGCTGAACGGCCAATAGTGAGACAGAAGAAAGAATAGGTGGGACTGGCAGGCAGAGAGGATGAATAGAAGAAGAAATCTGGAGGAGAAAAAACGAGGAAGAGAACAAGGAGGGGAGGATGTCAGCATCCAGTCCCCCAGACAAGCACGATGTAAGAGGGAGAGTAGGATGTACAGAAGTAGGAAAAGTAAAAAAGCGCAGAGGCAGAAAGGTAGACAGGGTAACTTATTTATGGGGGTTTCCCTTACATCAGGTCCTGACCCCAAAGAGCTCCCCTTTCCAATCTTCTATCTCAGTACTCTCCTCCGTCACCTACCCCCAACGCGTTTCCTCAAGTTCCCAAACCAACATGTCCCCAGTCTGTCCAGGAAATCTTTTCTGTTTCCCTATACCAGGCATATCCATACATCACCCCATGGGCCTTCCTTGTTATTTAGCCTCTGGATCTGTGGATTGTTAACATTATTATACTTTACAGTTAATATCCACTTATGAGTGATTACATACTGTGTTTGTCTTTCTTGGTCTGGGTTGCCTCACTCAGGATGAATTTTTCTAGTTCCATCCATTTGCCTTCAGATTTCCTAATGTCATTGTGCAGGGTGATAGATATGGATCTATATTCGTTCTTCCACATGCTGACATCCAGTTATGCCAACATCATTTGTTGAAGATGCTTTCTTTTTTTCCATTGTATAATTTTGGCTTCTTTGTCAAAAATCAAGTGTTCATAGATATATGGATTTATGTCTGTGTCTTTGATTCAATTCCACTGATCATGTGTCTGTTTTCACGCAAATACAATACCTGTTTATTACTGTAGCTCTGTAGTAGAGCTTGAGATCAGGGGTGGTGACACCTATAGCAATTTTTTTTATTGTACAGTGTTGTTTTAGCTAGCCTGAGTTTTGATTTTCCATATGAAGTTGAGTATTTTTCTTTCACATTCTGTAAAGAATTGTGTTGGGATTTTGATGGGGATTGTGTTGAATCTGTAGACTGCTTTTGCTAAGATGACCATTTTTATTATGTTGATCCTACCAATCCATGATCATGGGAGATCTTTCCACTTTCTGATTTGTTCTTCAGTTTCTTTCTTCAAAGACTTAAAGTTCTTGTCATACAAGTCTTTCACTTGCTTGGCTAGAATTACCCCGAGATATTTTATATTGTTTGTGGCTATTGTGAAGGGTGATGTTTCTCTGATTTCTTTCTCAACCCTTTTATCATTTATATATAAGAGGGTTACTTGATCTTTATGAGTTAGTCTTGGATCTAGCCACTGTGCTAAAGGT
>NW_004949111.1:7482903-7484749 GCF_000317375.1 Microtus ochrogaster
ATTAAAGTCTCCCACTATCAATTTGTGAAGGTCAGTGTGTGATTTAAGCTTTAGTAATGTGGGTGTCTTTTGTTTTCAGGGTGTAGATGGTTAAGAATTGAAATATCATCTTGGTAAATTTTTTCTTTGATGAGTATGATGTGTCATTCCCTGTCTCTTCTGATTAGTTTTAGTTTAAAATCTACTTTGTAAGATATTAGAATGGCTACAGAAACTTTTTCCTTAATATGCTTGGAAAATCTTTTTCTGACCCTTTACACTGAGGCAATGTTTATCTTTGATGTAGAGGCGTATTTCTTGTGTGCAACAGAAGAATGAGTCTTGTTTCCACATCCATTCTGTTAGTCTGTATCTTTTGGGGGGATTACATCCATTGAAATTGGGAGATATTAATTACTAATGATTGGTAATTTTTGATACCTTGTTATTGTTGTTGTTGTTAGTATGTATGTATGTATGTATGTATGAATATGAGTGTGTGTTTCCTTTCTTTTGGTCTTGCTGGTATGAGATTATTTACTGCCCGTGTTTTTATGCATGTAGTTAACTTCCTCGGGTTTGAGTTTTCCTTCTAGTATCTTCTGCAGGGCTGTATTTGAAGATAGGTATTGCTTAAATTCGACTTTATCATGGAATATCTTCTTTTCTCCATCTATGGTGATTGGAAATCTTTTAATAGCAATCCGGATTGGCATCCATGAACTCTTAGAGTCTGCAGGACATCTGTCAACACACTATAACTTATAAAGTCTCCATTGATATGTCAGATGTAATTCTATTTCTTTTATATGTTTATATGCCTTTATATGTTACTTAGCTGTTTCTCCTTGCATCTTTTAATATTTTTTATTTGTTCCAGCAGAGAGACTCTGCCAGAGTTGGAGATTGGTACACAGCAATGAAGAAGAGAGGAAGGATTGGGGATATTGTTAGTAGGGCACTGAGAGAGTGGAGGAGGTTTGTGGGCAGGCAGCCTACCTGGAATTCTGACAGCTATTGTGGTCTCTCCTCCAGCAGGGAGTCTCCACCAGAGTTGGATACTGGGATAAAGCTATGAGGAGGAGAGGGGGATTAGGGATAGTGTTAGAGAGGGGGCAACAAGAGAGTAGAGGAAGTCTAAAGGTGGGAAGAGTATCTGGTCTTTTGGCAGGAGTAGTCTTGTTTAGTCAGGGTTATCTGCCAGAGTTGGGGGCTGAGACACAGTGACAAGGATGGGAGGAACAACCGAGGAGTGGGAGTGTTGAAGCTAGAGAGTGAGGAAGGTCCATGGGTCAGCAGCCTACCTGATCTTTTGACTGACATGGCCTGTGGTTGGACAGGAGCTGTCTGCCTGAAGAAACAGAGAGTGGGGAAGATCTGCTGACTGGTGGCCTACCTGGTTTTCTTGTAGGGATGGTCTATGTATGGTTGGTCAGAGAATATCTGCCTAAGGGAGCAGTGAGAATAAGGAAGAATTTTGACTCTTTATTTGGGACTTCCTTTCTGTCATGTAAATTTCAATGTAAAATCAGATCAATTAGAGAGATGAGGTCATTTTAAATGTATTTTCTCCTTTGGGTTTTATTGCTGTGAAGAGATACCAATAGCATGACAACTCTTATAAAAGGAAAACTTTTAATTGGGGCTGGCTTACAATTTCAGTGGTTTAGTCCCTTATCATCATATCAGGAAGCATGGCAGCATTCAGGCAGACCTGGTACTGAGGGAGGAGCTGAGAGTTCCACATCTGGATAGGCAGGCAGCAGGAAGTGAATGCAACACAGCTTGGCTTGACCATCTGAGACCTCAAAGCCTGCTACTCAGTAGCACACTTCCTTTGTCAAGGCCATACCTTCTAAATCAGTGA
>NW_004949111.1:7485329-7487096 GCF_000317375.1 Microtus ochrogaster
TAATTCCTTTTTACAAGTTGGAATCTTAGCTGAGTAGGTGAAAAGTTTTCATACCCCAATATTGGGTTTCTGCTCTGATGCAATAAATCAGATCAAACCAAATTAATAATTCCAGGTTTAATCTGAGCAAAACATTCCCGGGTGATACCAGGGGAAGAGGAGAAACCATAAAGGGGTCCGACCACAAGGGGAATTCTGTGGGCCAGACCTTAAATACCCTTCTGAGATGGAGGCACTGCTTGGTGGGCTCTGGAGAGGGATGCTCCAGGGGAGATCCCCAACAGTAGGATCTTTCCCTGAGGGCAACATGCCCCTTATTCCCTTTAACATCAAACTTTTCTCTAATCTGTTTACCTTCTTCAACACAGGCTTTGGCTCCATTCTATTTTCTTGTCCCCCTTTTCCTTGAGCTTTATATTTTTAATTTTTTTTTTGTTGCTCAGCTTGCTCCTTTTCCTTATAGATCTTTGTAAGACTGAATTGCAATAACTACATGACAGAGTCAATACTACATTGTTTTGAAATTTCTCTACCAGGGCAACTAATCCAAAATCCTTCAGTTTAGCCTCCAGCAGATTTTTTTGGACATGGGCAAAAAGCAGCCACATTCTTCACCAAAATATGACAAAAACAGTGTCTAGGCCACGTACATAGCATTCATCACCTTTGAAACCTCTTGAGTTTCATACAGTATGTTTTGATTATACTCAGATGCCAAAATCTTTCCAGGTCCACTACTCTTCCTTATCCATTCACCTTTGTGTCTTTTTTTTTTCTTTTAATCCATCTTGAACAGTTTGTGTTGCCCAGATATTCTTGGATATGTGATCTTACACTACAAGGTAACTGACTGACCAGGTTTTATGCTCAGAGTAAAGAACGTCTCTCTCTCAGCAGCTAATAATTGCCAAGAGCAGCATGGATAGGGGACGGTAGATTTCATGTCCAACTCCTATGTCCATGCTGAGATTTGATCTGGCTTGGACTTGCATGCATATTAAGTTAGTGATAACCATAGTTCACATTATTCTGTATTATGAACTACATTAACAATTCATATATTTGTAGCTATTCTTAATATTTTTCTATTATGTTCACAGGACAATTTGACGTGATATGTATACCACATGCAGAATCAGAATAGTCTCCATTTGTGTACATATTTACTGTCATCAGTAAGTTCTATACTTTCATATGCTTTTGTGTTTGTTTGTAACATTGCATTTAAATTTGAAGACTTCCCTATAGCATTTTTAAATGTACATCTAGAGATGAGATTCACCCCCCTCAACTTATTTTTCAAACAGTGTTTTAGCTCTATTTCATTTTTGCCTTGGTGGGGATATAAAGTAGTGTACTGAAGTGACTGAAGTGTTCTGAAGCTGAATGTAAACATCATTTATCTTTTTTTTTTCTGGAGAACTTTCTAGGCTGATTGCCTAGTTTTTCTTCTATAGATATACAGCAGCCCGTGAAAGACTTTAACCTGTTTGTCTCTAGGACAAGCTGCTGCTAAAATGATCAGGTATTATCTACTAGATTTTCTTATCTTCCTCTCATGACAACTCTCTGGGTTTTCAGTCTGTCAATACTGCAGTCATGCTTTTTCCTCTTGCCATTTTTTTCTCTATTATGATGCACTGAGGTGTTGGAAGGTTCGATTAAGCTACATATATACTTATACTTTTTTATTTATAATTCTGGGGATTGGACTGAGTCTTTCACCTTCTAGGCAAGTACTCTACTTCAATGAGATCTGCTTTTTTT
>NW_004949111.1:7487945-7490041 GCF_000317375.1 Microtus ochrogaster
TTTCGTCCACTCCTTTCCTTCCTCCAAACCCTTCCATATGCCACTCCTTACTTTCTTTCAAATGCATGACTTCCCTTTTCCCTTCTTTTATTGAAAATATAGTCTTCTCTTTTATAATACATCCTGGCCAGTTTCCGCTCCCTTCACTCCTTCTAGGTTCCACCACCTCCCCTTTCCCCGGTATCCACTCTTTCTTCAGTAATTGTTTCTATATAATAAAGAAATAGTATTTCCCAGGGAAGAACACACCAACTGGTTATCTGATGCCAAAAGTTTAGCACTGAGAACATATATAGAAGTAACATTATAAAGACTGAGCAGGTTGTATTTGTGTGTTTAGTAAGATACACCTTTAATCCCTTCCTTAAGTAGAGTAATTCTCAGGGATGTATAGCTCAGTTATTCTTAGAGACTCATATTTTTGCTGATGTCCCTCAACTTCTTTAATAGGGGTTGCAAAGACCCTTGGTTCATGCTCCATTTCTCTCCTATTCCTTTGAGGAAAAATATTGGGATTGTCCCCTATTTTTGCTCTTATAGCACCATGTAGGCTTCGGGGGATGATGTTTCATTTCCCTGGGGTAGAACCCTGGAAATCTAGGGGGATTTGTGTCAACTCTTATTTCTGTCCACGTTTTCTTCTTATGAAATATCAAGATTGCGAACCTCTTTGCAATCATGCAAAGCTGTTCATGATAGATACCGAGTGCCTCCAGCCCTTGTCATTACTCTTATCGGTCTCCAGGCAGTTTAATTATGGTGGGTGCATCAGCCTTCTGGGTGAGTTGAAGCAGAAATAACTGGATCTTTCTTAAATTGCTCTAAGTGACTGGAGACAACAACTTTTTTCTTTGAGTCAGTATTTTTCATGAATTGACATAGGACATTCCACCATCAGACCTTCAGTCACTGGAGCAAAAACATTTGACATTACTCATGTCTATTCTTTCCATCAAACATTCTATAACAAACTGGCCACTAAATGTTGATCATTAATTTTCCTCAATATTTATGCTTTCCATTTCTGCTCCCAATGCTATTATTAAAGTCTTTAGGCTTTGTGTTTGGCTTATTCAATTGCTACTGAAGATAACAATGTAAATCTCCAATCATCACAGTATCTATTATGCAAAAAGATAACATATCCCAAGCAAATGCTGCAGGAGATTCTTTGTTAAGAGCACCATGTGTAGCATTTTAGTTCCTATAATGAAACAATAAGCTAGGTGTTATAATTATTCCCTTTTGTTAGATTAAAATATGAAAAAGTAATTAACAAAATGATTAACCCTGAATAAATTATCTAGTAAGTGGGAAATATAGAATAAATTTGAATAGTCTTGTCAACAATATCTTTTAATTTTTTTCCCCATATCAACCAAAGCTATCCGTCTTTCATCACTTCCCAGTCCCTGCCTCCCACCCCCATCCATACCTCCACTGTTTCTCTTCAGATACAGGAGGGCATCCCATGAATATCAGTCAGCCATGGTATATCAAGTTGCTGTGAAACTAGGCACCTTCTCTTCTATAATGCTGGATGTGGCAATCCAGTAGGAGTGTCTTAGGGTTTCCAAACTTCGAAAAAAAACACCATGACCAAAAAAGCAAGTTGGGGAGGAAAGGCTTTTTCTGTCTTATTGTCTTACACTTCAGACCATAGTCCATCATTGGAGGAATTCATAATGGGAACTCAAGCAGGGTTGAAACTTTGAAGCAGGAGCTGATGCAGAGGCCCTGGAGAGGAGCTGCTTACTGGCTTGATTCCCCTGACTTGCTCAGCCTAATTTCTTTCTTTTTTTCCTTTTTGGTTTTTCAAGGCAGAGTTTCTCTGTAGCTTTGGAGCCTGTCCTGCAACTCACTCTGTAGACCAGGTTGGTTTTGAACTCCCAGATATCCACTTGTCTCTACCACCCGAGTGCTGGGATTAAAGACGTGTGCCACCACTAACCTGCCAGCCTGATTTTTTTTTTATAGAACTCAGAACCACCAGCTCAGGAATTGCACCTCCCACTGTGGGCTTGGCCCTCCTCCACTGATCACTAATTGAGAAAATACCTTCCAACAGGATCTCATGGAGACATTCTTTAACTGAG
>NW_004949111.1:7490141-7492072 GCF_000317375.1 Microtus ochrogaster
CTCTCTGATGACCCTAGATTGTGTCAGGTTGACATACAATATCAGCAAGTACAAAAAGGGATTGGTCTCAAAGGCAGGGAACACAGAGACATCCCTTGCTCTCACTGTTAAGAGTTTCATATGAAGACCAAGTTATACAACTGAAACTTACACAGAGAGCCTAGGTTCAGACCTGCTCAGGTTCCCTGGTTGTCAATTCAGTCTCCGAGAGCTCCTGTGAGGACAGGTTAGTTAGTTATGTGGGTTTTTATTGTGGTGCCCTTGACCCCAAGGACTCCTATAATCCTTTCTGTTCCTTTTTCACAGGATTCCCAGAGCTCTGACTAAAGTTTCGCTATGGGTCTCTACATCTGTTTCTATCAGTTGCTTGGTGAAGCCTCTCTTATAACAGTTGGGGTAGGCACTGGTCTATGAGTTTAGCAAAGTATCGTTAGGAATCATTTCATTGGATTTTTTGCCATTTCTGTTTGGCTCTATCTTAGGTCTCTGGGGGTATCCTGCCTCTGGGTCCAGGCCCTCAGCAGTAAGCTCCCTCTCAGCATATGGGTCTTCAACTGGTCTAGTCATTAGTTGGTTACTCCTACAATTTCTGTGCCATTTTTACCCCAATAATATTGTAGGCAGGACAAATTGTAGGTTACATGGTTTGTGGCTGGGTTGGCGTCCCAGTCCCTCTACTGGAAGTCTTGCCTGCTTACAGGGGATGGCCTATTCAGGCTCTGTATCTATTGCTAGGAGTCTTAGCTAGGCCCACCCTCATAGATTCTTGGGAGTTTCCATTGCTCTGGGTTTCTAGTTTATTCCGAAATGCTTCCAGATTTCAGTTGTTTCTCTTAGTAATCTCTTTCTCCATCCGCCTCCAACCTGATCCCTCTTGTCCCAGTCCTTATTCCCTAGTCCCCCTTCATAGGAGACAACTTCCTGAATAGAACACCAATACTGCAGACACTAAAATCAGTAGTTAATGAATGAAACCTCATGAAACTAAAAAGCTTATGTAAGGCAAACGACACCATCAATAGGACATAAAGGCAGACCACAGAATGAGGAAAGCTCTCACCAACCTCACATAAGACAGATTTGTATCCCACTTTTTAATTGTATTATTTTGTTTGTTGATGTCTAGTTTCTTGAGTTCTTTATATATTTTGGGTATTAGCCCTCTGATGTAGGGTTGGTGGCAAACTTTTCTCATTCTCTGGGATGCCTTTTTGTCTTATTGATAGTGTCCTTTGCCTTACATAAGCTTTTTGTTTCCTGTTCCAATATGTTCAAGGTGATTCCCCACTTTCTCTTCTATCAGGTTCAGTGTGTCTGGTTTTAGTTGAGGTCTTTTTTCAACTTGGATTTGAGTAGATATGAATCTATTTGCATTCTTCTGCATGTAGACATCCAGTTAGATCAGCACCATTTGTTGAAGATGATTTCTTTTTCATTGTATAATTTTGGCTTCTTTGTGGAAAATCAGGTGTCCACAAATGTGGATTTATGTCTGGTCCTTTGATTCGATTCGATTGATCCACTTGTCTGTTTTTATGCCAATACCATGTAGGGTTTTTAATACTGTTGCTCTGTAGTAGAGCTTGAAATCAGGGATGGTGATACCTCCAGAAGTTTTTTTATGTTATTGTACAGGATTGTTTTAGCTATCCCATTTTTTTTCCTTTTCTTTCCTTTTTTTTGTCATTCCATATAAAGTTGAATATTTTTTTGTTTAAGATATTTAAAGAATTGGGATGGGGATTGCATTGAATCTGTAGGTTGTTTTGGGTAAGTAAGATGGCCATTTTTACTTTGTGGATCCTATGGATCCATGAGCTTGAGAGATCTTTTTATCTTTTGATATCTTCTCTATTTTCTTTCTTCAGACACTTAAAGTTCTTGTCATACAAGCCTTTCATTTGCTTAGTTAGAATTTCACCAAGACATTT
>NW_004949111.1:7493302-7496374 GCF_000317375.1 Microtus ochrogaster
ACTGTCTCAGTGGGTGGGTGCACCCCTCGTTGGCAAGGAACTTTTTTAAACTATCTTACCCTGTCTTGGCAGAATTTGACAGTACTGTTTCATCCATTTCCGGATACCATGTATCTTGTCAGTGGTAAAGGCATGGGCATTTCTTTGCCCAAAGGCTAGTTCTGCCTAGAAGAAAACAAGCTCCAAGTGGATTGTCTTTGGTGCTCAACATTCTCTCTGGAAAAGATCAGTGCTTCCCGGAGCTATTGTGTCTCATTAACACAGAACTCTAAGTTATTTAAATGCCATTTTTACAGCTCTTTGATGTGGTTGAAGATTATCTATCTATGTAGAATATAATCTCTATGTATCTAAAGAACCTGATTAGCCTAACTATAAGTATGACAAACACAGATGACTATTGATCTATAATTCTTAATATGTATATGACTTAAAGACTAAGGCAATAAACAATTGTGTAACAAATGAGGATAATGACCTACAAATGTAAACAATGTATAAGTATCTAGATCAGAGGCAGAAATGTACACTGTAATATTGTAAATATGTATCAATACATAAAAATGTTTTAAACAGAGGAAGAAGCATGTATGCATACAATATTTAATAAAATTTAACTGTGTATCAATATACAAGAATCTACACCAATGTAATTGTCTATATATAATAACTCACAAATACCAATCTATAATATCATCTACCTATCGCTGGGAGAGGGGATGTCATCTTTTAGAATTACTTCCAGTTGTCATGGGGGCGACGTTCTTTCTACGGGATCCTGTGAAAGTAAAATGATGGTTAAGTTTCAAGATTAATGTCTGGTATGATTGCAAATAGTCTCTGAGTATTTTGTGGAGGTCTGGCTATAATGTTGTAAAAATGTGCACCATTTTAGCTAACCAATTTGGAATCATCTTGTGCAACTGGTACCTAAAACATGTCTTGTAGCTCTATCAGCATCACAATGTCTTATCAACTAGGTTGAGTTGCTGTTGTGGGGCCCCATTTTCTTTCTGGAAACTTCAAAGATTATTGCAGAAAAATTCATTGTTCATTGTGGAAAATTTAAGCATTATTTATATAGACATATACAGACCTATATATTCAATGAAAGAATGATAAAGACAAAAATAGATATTGTTGTCTTATTTCTCTAGCTAAAACTTCAAAGTGCTAAATTGAATAGATATGGAGAGAATGAGCAGCCTTGTCTTGTCCCTGATTTTAGTGGAATTGTTTTAAGTTAAGTTTCTTTCCACTTAATTTGATGTTGGCTATTGGCTTGCTATGTATGTATTGCCTTTATTATGTTTTGAGGTATCCCATGTATTCCTGATCTTTTCAAGACTTTTATCATGAAGGACTGCTGTATTTTGTGAAAAGCATTCTCAGTATCCAGTGAAATTATTGTTTTTTTATTTTTCTTTCAGTTTGTTTATATGGTGGATTAGATTAAAAGATTTTAGTATGTTGAGTCATCCTTGTATCTAAGGGATGAAGCCTACTTGATTATGGTGGATGATATTTTTAGTATGTTCTTGGATTCAGTTTGCAAGTATTTTATTGAGTATTTTGCATCTGTGTTCATGAGGAAAAATGTTTTGTAATTATGTGTCTTTGTTGAGTCTGTGTGGTTTGGGTATCAAGATTTCTGTGGTTTAAAAACGAATTTCACTATGTTCTTTCTGTTTTTTCTGGAATAATTTGAGGAGTATTGGTATTAGCTGTTTTGTGAAGATCTGGTAGAAATCTATGCTAAAACCATCTGGCATCCTGCTTCTTTTAGTTAGGAGACTTTTTATATTTCTTTAGTTGATATGGGTTTATTTTAATTGTTTCTCTGACCTTGACTTAACTTTAATAGGTAGTATCTAGGAATAAAATTGTCGATTTCTTTAGATTTTCCAATTTTGTGGAGTACAGGTTTTTGAAGTATGACCTAATGAGTCTTGAATTTCTTTGCTGTCTGTTATTATATTCCCCTTTTCATTTCTGATTTTGTTAATTTGGATGTTCTCCCTCTCTCTTCCTTTTGATTAGTCTGGATAAGTGTCTATCTTGTTGATTTTCTCAAAGAAAAATAAAACTTTTTTGTTGATTCTTTGCATTGTTTTTTTTCTTTGTTTTTATTTTATTTATTTCATCCCTGAGTTTGATTTATTTTCTGCCTTGTACTCTTCTTGGGTGTGTCTGCTTTTTTTTTTGTTCTATAGCTTTCAGATGTGCTGTTAAGTTTCTGTTATGATTGTACTATGAACTTTCCTCTTAGCACCACTTTTATTGTGTTCCATAAGTTTGGGTATATTGTGGATTCATTTACATTGAATTCTAGGATGTCTTTAATTTCTTTGTTAATTTTTTTCTTGAGCCATTGGTAATCCAGTTGATAGTTGGTCAGTTTCCATGCATTTGTAGGCTTTTTGTTATTTATGTTGTTGTTGTTGAAATCCATCTTTAATCCTTGGTGATCTGATAGGATACAGGGGGTTATTTCAATTTTATTGTATCTGTTGATACTTGCTTTGTGACTTAGTACATGGTTAGTCTTGAAGAAGGTTCCGTGAGGTGCTTAGAAAAAGGGATATCCTCTTGTTTTTCAGTGAAATGTTCTGTCTTCATCTGTTAGGTCCATTTGAATGATAAGTCTGTTAGTTTCATTATTTGTCTATTTAGTTTCTGTCTGTATGACCTTCCCATTGGTGACAGTGGAATATTGAAGTCTCCCACCATTAATGTGTGAAGTTCAATGTGTGGTTTAAGTTTTAGTAATATTTCGTTTACAAATGTGGGTGCCCTTGCATTTTGGTCATAGATGCTCCAAATTGAGATGCCATCCTGTGGATTATTTCCTTTAGTGGTTATGAAATTTCCTTAATCTCTTGGTTAATTTTGGTTTAAAGTCTATTTTGTTAGATATTAGGAAACCTACACCAGCTTGATTGTTAGACCCATTTTATTAGAAAATCTGTTTTCATCCATTTACTGTGAGGTAGTATTTATCTTTGATTCTGAGGTGCATTTCCTGTATACAGCAGAAGGATGGATTCTGTTTTTATATCCAGTCGGTGTGCC
>NW_004949111.1:7498434-7512203 GCF_000317375.1 Microtus ochrogaster
AAAAAAGAATTTAACATGTTTAAATATCTTATTTATGAACCCATCTCACCTGAACTCTTAAACCTTAAATTTTGCTTTCATACTTACAGCTGTTTACCATATTGAGTATATAAATAAATGAATGAAAAATTATTTGAAACTTGTGTCGACTGTCTGTTACTTCTTGTTCAAGAATTTAACAGAAAATATAAACACTTATCAAGTAATTTATGAAATTTCAAACAGCTAATTAATTGTATATCAATAGATACTATATTTACTTTTGCTAACATTAATAATAGTAATACCATTCCTTGTTCATAGGCTAGAATCTTTTGTTTTCAACAGATTGGACTATATCTAGAGTGAACCAAGGTTTAGAGGTGCTGCAACAAGCTTGAAATGTACTCAACAGCCATAAGGAGACTTTCCCACCTGTTAAGCTATGTGTAATTTTTGCAGGGAATTGTTACAAAAGCGTGACCTTTGTGAGTTGTCACTCAGGCTAGCCTGGGTGTTTTGGTGTTGCAACCACCTTTCTGTCATCCATGTTTCTGTAACAAACCCCAGTAAACTCACGGATTCACCAAGTTATAGTAAAGTCATTATTGTGGTGTGTCATGTGTTCCATATCTAGAGTATGTATATTTTTTGCTTATATATCCCCAGGAAAAGTCACACAATAAATATTGCTTCCTCCAGTAATCTTTTTCAATAAATATCTCTTGATATCTGTTTTAGCATACAATGTTATGGAGCCACAACATTCACAAATTCTAGTTCAGAGATAGTAGGTCTATCAAATATCTCTTAAATAATATATTACTAAAAAATAATATATTACTAACCCTCTACATTCTATATTTATTTTTAATGACTATATTTTGTTTGTTATTGGACTCATATGTAAATGTCCAATTGTAATAGTTAGACTGCTTCTTTGGAAGCAGATCTTGCGAGGATTTGCAGATCTTATTTTTGTTATAACTTTATGAAGTTCACAAAGTATATGTGATGTTCGTTATCCCAAGAGAAATTACTGCTTTTAACCACATATTGTAATAAATGGTATTAGGAGGCTTAGTTCATTATCTAAAGAAATATAAAACTTATTTTTTCTTGTTGATTTTCTTTGACTGTTGTCTCGTGTTTTCCACCTCTTCTGGGAAATTGTTCCCCCTTAAATCTCCTACAGTATTTACTGCATTATTTTTTTACCTTTCCTTTGAATTTTAGAATCCAGTTTTAAAACCCATCAAAACATCCCTTTTCCTTCTTCAAAATTGACCTCCAGTTCTGAATTCTGGCTCAAAAAAATCAATCATAAACACACAGAATTGGGAACATGCGAATTTAACAACAGTTCATGGGGGGAAAACAACCTGAGGGTTGAGTAGAGCGTGATCTCAAAATGAATCAGAAGTGACGTATATACTTAGAGAGGAGAGCTAATGCAATCTTGGTCTGCATTAGCCGAAGTAATTGTTTTTAGCCTTTAGGCAGCAATTGTCCCATTGTGCTTTGTGCTATAGATTAGGCCAATATTAAGGGGAAGATTCTTTGATAAATTAATACATGCCCAGAGAATGACAAGTAGATAAGTGTGGTGTATAAAACTCCTACTATACAAAAGCATTTGAATTAACCAACATTATTTAACTTAAATTTAGTTTAAAATGGTCTAATTCTGTGTTGAGAATAGGAAACGTGGGTAACATATGAAAATAACTTGATTAGTTTTTATAGCTTAAGAATATTAGTGTCAACCCAGTTAAGTTATGTGGACAAAGGGGAAACAGATTTCACTACAAAGTTTTGGAAGCTCGTCCAGACCTGGTTAGGATCACCAGTATGAATGTTGATTTTGCTGATGCATGCGGCAAGAACACTGGAGTAGTCATGAAAATGTTCCTTGGCACTAAAACCCTCTCAATATTTTTGTAATGATCTTATAAAATCGCTGCTTTTCTGTAGGGTTTTGTACTACTGCCCCTGCTCCCGCTTAATTTAAATATGCTGGCTTGCTTCAGGTCTGAGCCCATTTCAAGCTCTACAAGACAATAATACCAAGGGAGGGCTTTGAACCAATTGTTTTTGTCTTCAAAATAAGAATAATGTGAGCACTGACAAAAAGCAATTGGGGAAGGAAAGGTTATATGTTACCTTACAGCTTGTAGTTTATCATCCAGGGAAGTCAGGGCATGAACTCAAGACAGGAACTTATGTAGAGACTGTGGAAGAGTGCTCTGCCCCGGCTTGCTCCTCATGGCTTGCTCAGCCTGCTTTCTTATAGCACCTGGGGCAACAAGGCCAGGGGTAGTTCTTTACTCTACCATGGTTGTGGCCCACCCAATCAGTCAAGAAAAACTATCACAGACTAGCCTGCAAGCCAACGATGGAATTTTTTGTGGTTCCCTCTTCTCAAGTAATTTGTGTCAAGTTGACATAAATCAGCCAGCACAAGCACGGAGTGAAATTAGTAACCTGATGAATACCTGTATGGAAAGTAGATAAGAATTTTATAATTAGAAGTAATAAATAAGCTACAACTCCAGAATTGATTTTATTTTGCTTTATTTTGTAGTGATCCATGTTGTGGAAGTGTAAAAGTTCACTCCCCTAATTAGAACACAAACACTTCTAGGACAGCAAATCACCAAGTCCTGAGCCAATAAGGAATTTAGGCACACTGACTATATTTATGAAAACTGGAAACAATTTTCTTTGGTCACCTAGCTTGGAGCCTTAATTGTATATATTACATGACTATCATTAAGATCTCAGATATCATTAAAATGAAATGTTTTGATCATATCACTCAAAGCCCTTGTACAATGATATTATAGGAAGAAAACTCACTTGATTTATTTTTGCTTGTTTATTACTTGAAAGATTATATTTTGACATCACCAAATGAGGCTACCATTTATAGACAGAAATTTTTGCTCAAATATATAAAGTTCATTTTCAAATACAGCAAGTCAAAGACCAGAATTCAGGGAACATTCCAACTGTAGGAATAGAAGGAATAACTGACAACCTCTAAGCCATGCCTTAAGTTATACAGCTGTACAGTTTAGAAATGTGTTAAGCATTAAATACTTCTCAAGTGTAAAAATGTTCTGGCCTAATTTAACTGTTCATTTGATTACCCTGTGTTATTCCTGAGAAAAGACTTTTCTTTTTTTCCATGGACTCTTGAAAGGAAATCCAGACCAACTTTCACAGGTTATTCCTTAGAATGTTTTTGAGTCACGTTAACATATGAATTATATAAAATAATGATTATATTTATATTGCTTGCCAGACTAAACAAAGGCAGATGCTTAGTATGTTTCAAAGTTGAGTCGTAGGTATTACTTGTCCTCCCAAAGTCTGAGGAGACTAATATCCCAGCATATTTTTATACCTAACATACCATAACATACTAGTGGGCCTCAGTAAAGTATATAAGACACTTTTTACAGGTGTGTGTGTGTGTGTGTGTGTGTGTGTGTTAGATTATATGAATAGATGGATGAATGGATGTGTGGATAGAAAGGCAGACAGACAGACAGACAGATAGACAGAGAGAAAACATGGATTGATTAGATGATTTTAAGGCCAGAGATGAAGTGTAAATAAACATTTTTTATGGTTTATTTTTTTATATTTTAAATCTGCCAATATTTCCTGAGAAAAATTGAATTCAAAAGTTTTAGATTTATATTTAAAGCTGCTATATGAAAGCTCAGTACTATTAATAATATTTTAGGATTCTTTTTGTCTCATTATGATAAGGATTCTTTTTTTGACCTAACTGCCAATCAACAAATGAATGGAATAAAAAATTGATACACACTCCTGGTTACTTTCCTATTGCTGTGATTAAAACACCATGACGAAGGCAACTTATAAAAGAGCATTAAATTGGCTTACAACTTCAGAGGATTTGAGTTCATGGCATAGGAATGATGAAACAGCTGAGAGCTCACATCTTAATCCATAAGCTTTGAGAGGGACAATGAGAACGGCACAAGTCTTTTGAAAATTTGGAGCCCACTCCAGTGACATACCTCCTTCAACACAGCCATATCTCTTAGTACTTCACAGATAGTTCTACCAACTGTGGAACAAGTATTCAAAACCTATGGGTGCCATTCTCATATTCCACTCCCTGGGCTACATAGAGTCCTGGCCGAATCATGGAGTAAAATGCATTTATTCCAATTTCAAAAATCCCCATAGACTCTAACAGTCACAGTGCAGTTTGAACTATTAAAAGTCATATAAAGAAAGCACTTCAGAATGTAGTCAAAGACAAAGATTTTAAAAATACGACTTAAAGGCACAGGTAAAAATAGTAGACAAATAGAATTGTATCTATTTAGGTTTTTGTTTTGATTTTTCGAGACAGGGTTTCTCTGTAGCTTTGGAGCCTGTCCTGGAACTAGCTCTTGTAGACCAGGCTGGTCTCAAACTCACAGAGATCCGCCTGCCTCTGCCTCCCGAGTGCTGGGATTAAAGGCGTGCACCACCACTGCCCGGCTCTATTTAGTTTTTAAATATAAATATTTAATATTTAAATATAAATATTGAATTTAAATATAAATATATTCACTCCTAAAATATAAATAACTACTACTTTAAAGAAGGCATAAATATGGATAAATATAAGAAAAATTCAGTAATCATCAGGAAATACAATCAGAACCATAATATCAAATCACAAAAAAAATGCCGTGTTTTGGCAAGAAGGTAAAGAAGGGAATTCACACATTGTTGATGGGAATGTCTATTAGGACAGCCAGTAGTTCTGGATGACATTGTGAAGAATCTTCAAGTATGAAGGGTTAGTTGAGCAACCATTTGATGCAGAAATTCTACTACTGGATATAGTTCCAATGGAAACAAGATCATTATAAAAGGTATTAGTAATTCTGTACTTATTGTCCCACCATTTGTAATAGCTACAATAGGGAATGAATGTAGATGCCCATTATTGAATTCATGGATAAAGAAAAAGAGATATTGTATACAATGTAATAGCATTTTGCTATTAAAATAATGAAATCCTGACATTTTCAGCAGCATAATCTTTAGGAACTGGAGATCAATATGTCAAGCAGTATAAGCCAAACATAGAGAGAGAGAAACGCTGTACCTTCCCACTGACATACTGGAAATGAAAATACTAATTTTGTTGATGCATAAAGTCAAGGAGCATAGAACATAGAGCTAATTTCAATAAGAGAAGGATTTATTTTTGTTTTTCACACTGTACAGTAGGTTTAAAACAATTTATATTGTATTTCAAAATGACTAGAAAAGATCATACATTTCTGAACACAAAATTTATTACTATTAGAAAAATGGAAATGCTTATTATCTTCTTTTTATTATACATGGTGCCTATATATCAAAGTATACTGTTCCCCCATAAATGTATGGTAATATTATGTCTCCATAAAAACAGAAATGACACCAGAAGGCATAAATTTTAACATTACAGGCAATTTATTTTTGACATGAATAACTTAAAGAATCTTCAAAAAATAATTTTGGGAACATTGGATACCTACATGCAGAGAAATGAAATTGGACTCATACTTCATACTGTACACAAAAGTAAATTGAAAATGAATTAAACATTAAACGTATTACCTGAAATTATAAACTAGCAGAGTAAAGCACAGGGAGAAAGCTCCAGAATGGTGGCCTTAATGATTATATGTTTTGGGAAGTGTGACAGAGACTTGAGCAACAGAAGCTAAAGCAGGTAAATCATACAAAACTCTATAGCTTTGCACAGCCAAGGGAATAATGAACAGAATAAAGAGGTAATCTATAGAACCGAGTGACATGTTTATGGACCATAAATATGATAAAAAACCAATAAGAAAAATATATAAGGAGCTCAAAAATCAATAATGAGAAAACAAATAGCCCAATTAAAGTTCATCAGATACTTCCAATATGGTTTATGGTGTAGCCACATGCAGGCCAAGTCTCTTTACTGTCACCATTTTTTCATCTTCCCATCACATCTAATTTATTTGTAGCACTATCATCTATTTATTAGCTATACTTTCACCTATGTTCACTAATGTCGTCTATGATGAATTCTTTTGTGAAGTAGTATCTCATGGTTTTGGCACTGGGAGCTAAAGAAACAACAAAATTGTATGCTTTATGTTCTCTTTATGTACTTAATTACATATAAACTCCAAATGATTTTAAAGATGTGATAGATCACTTATCATTATAATGAGTCTTTTTGTACAATGATTTACAAACTGAAGAACTTTATGAAGGTATTCAATGCTACTACATTGTGGGAAATATGATCTAACTCATGTTTTATGAGAATATTGCCATTAAAATACATATTAGAAATTTAAAAGCAATGGCTTCATTTATTTATTCTAAAATTATTCCATTATTAAAACATTTCCAGAGGAAATCTGAGGCACAGACAGTTTTGCTGGCAAACTCTTGCAACATATGTGTAAAACACTGCTTTGGTATTGAACAAACTCTTCCAGAGACTAGAGAGAAGGTACATGTTACATCTCCTGTTTTTCTTTAAAGCTAGAAAAAGCTTCACCATTAAAATCATATAGGAACAATATCAGAATTGAAAATTATGGATGTCTTACTTGTTCATTGGAATGGTTATATTCGGCAGAATATTAAATTGATACTGATAATATATAAGAAGTATGGTACAGCATGTTAACTTATGAGAATCTAGAAGAATAAAATTGATTTTACATTTTAAAAGCTAATTGAATGTTCATTACCATGAATTGGAAAAAATGAGGAATCAACACATGGTCATCTTGATAGATTCAGAAATTAGGAATTAATTAAAACCCCTAGGCAACCAGAAATAGGATGAAATATTCTTAATTTGAAGTTTTTACCCAGAAAATGTAGTAAAAGCATCTTACTTAGTGGTAAATGATTTGAAGCTTCCTTTTGTGACTGGCCACATAGTGGGATGCCTGCTACCACCATTTATATTCACTGCTGGACTTTTTATTCATAGTCCTCACCAGTTCCATAAAGAAAGATGAATTTATGGGACTAGGATAAACTAACAATATTTTGTTTGATAGCATAATTTCGTGGAAAATTCAAAATATCTCCATACCATAACCCTTTATTTAGTAATTGAGTTTAGAAAAAAATCAGCACAGAGTACCAACATATATCTATATCCAACAACAGAGAACCATCATCAGAATGTATTTTGAACTGCATGTATAAATATGAGGGGTATAGCTAAAACAATCTTAGAAGGAAAGCATAACAACTAAAAGGTTATGTTAAAATGGAAGATATAGCTCTAATCTTACAGAAAGAAAAACTGGAAAAGTGTGAGAAAAATTAACTTAAGCATAAAAGTAAAGAAGACAAGAAAAATAATACTAGAGATAACTAACATTGAAAAGAGAAAAATAGAATTAAGAAGACAAAAGCTGATAAACACCAAAGATGACATGAGACATGTTTATATGGAGGCTAGCTCACTTTTTACTCTATGGAAGAATGGACTATCTCCCTTCCAAGATGTATATATTCCAGGGTTAATACTGAGGTAAACCAATTGCTTTGTCTTAGGGGGATTTCACTTACTATACTGTGTCTAGATCTAAAATCTGAACCCAACTTACAAGCTTATGACTAAGTATTTCCAGGGCAAGGTATGAGCCAGAGGAGACTTTTGAGAAGCTAGCTAAGCAGAAATAAACTCTGTTGGAGGGTGTTTATCTAAATTAGTAACATAAGTGAAAGTCCTAGTTTGGTTTCTTTTGTTGTTATAGAATACTGACCAGAGTCAACTTGGGGAGGAAAGTGTTCCAGTTCCCTCTGAGTTCTACATCCAGAACAGCTTGAAGACTGCTGGCTGAGATGATCCAGCCTCACAGAATACTCCAGTCAGGACTTGATCAGAATCCCAGATTTTTTGGGGTTCCTATACAATTATCAGCACCCCCAACCAGCAGAAAGTAGCCTAGAAAACTACAACCACTTTCTCCCCCCAAAATTGATTATGGATATTTGTCTTTATTTAGAATGTTGGTTACCAATTGTTAGGGGTAATGATCAGGAAAAATGCTAAGTAAAAGATATTAGATTCAGAGTTCTTGTTTTGAAAATAAAAATGGGAAATGCTGTGGAATAACACTCTTGTACACTGCAAAGATTTATAGCTCATATTAGTTTAATAAAATACTGACTGGCAAGTAGCTAGGCAGGAAGTGTAGGAAGGACCATCAGACCAAGAGAATTCTGGGAACAGGAAAAGAGGGAGTCAGTCACCAGCCAGATACAGAGGAAGAAAGATGAGAATGTCTCACTGAGAAAAGGTACCAAGCCACATTGCTAAAGATAGATAAGAATTATTTGTTAATTTAAGATGTAAGAGCTAATTAATAATAAGCTTAAGCTAATAGGTCAACCAGTTTATAATTACTATAAACGTCTGTGTGTTTTGGGGGGACTGAATGGATGTGGGACCAGGCGGGATGGAAACTTCCCTCCACAGGAAAGGATTTGTTACATTTTATAGTCCGTAATCTGAGGAAGCTAGGGCAGGAATACAGCAGGGCAGGAATTTGGAGGCAGGAACTGAAACAGATCACTGAGGAGCAGAGGAACACTGCTTACTGACTTACTTGCTTCCAATGACTCACTAAACTTGCTTTCTTTATAGAACCTAGGACCATGTCTCCAGTGGTGGTACTGCTGCCAGTGGCCTAGGCCCTCCCATACCAATCATTAATCAAGAAAATGCCTCAACGATTTGCCTAAAGGACAATCAGATAGGAACATCTTTTTCAGTTGGGGTTCCACTATCCAGTTGATCTAACAAAGCACTTTTATTTGATGCTATCATACTTCCCTATTTTGTGTTGTATTGTCTGTTTTCTTATCTATTCATATGAAAATCTTCATTGTGTCCAACATCATGGATCTTTTTCTTTGCTTTTTTGGCATAAATTTACAAATGCATGTCTTAAATTTAATTATTTAATTTTTGCATACTTTATAAAATGATAGTTTAATTTCGCTTTCCCACGTGTCAAGTATTTAATCTCTCCAGCACTATTTATTGATGGACTTTTCCTTTCCTATTTTTTGAACTTCGTGTTTTTGTCAAAAAGCAATTAGCCATATACAAATGGGTTAATTAATGAGTTTTTGTCCTGTCACATTGGTCATTTTTTAAAAATATTACCATGATGTTTTAGCTATTGTGAATTTACAGAATATATTCTGTAAGTATAAAGTGTGATACCGATACCTCCAGCAATTTATTTTTGATTATTCAAGTTTTCTTGTGATTCCAATTAAATTTTAAGATTTTTTCTATTTCTGTAAAAATGTTGTTGATTTAAATGATATAGAGATTTCATTGAGATAATTTTATAACTATATATTATATATTAACTATATAATAATATGACTATAGTATATAATTATAATTATATAATTGTAAACCTATTATGAGATATATTTGTTTACTGGTGATATCTTCAATGTTTTTTCAGTGTTTTGTACTTTCTGTTTTACAAATATTTCATTATGTGTAATGATTTACTTTTTTCATATTTTATTTTATTCTCATAAGTGAAATTACTCAGTTAATTTCTTTTTAAGAAAGCTTTTCATTGGTCTACTAACATATTACTGAATATAGTATGCTGTTTATAACCTGAAACTTTACTATATTTGTTAGTATTTTAAAAATATATTTATTTAAGTCAGTCATGGTAGCACATGTCTTTACTCCCAACACTTGGGAGACAGAGGCAGGTAGATCTCTGTGAGTTCTTGAACAGTCAGGAATATATAGTAGGTAGATCCAGTAAAGCACCAAACAAAATATTCATTTATGTGTTTGTGTGCGTGTGTGTACCTGTGTGAATGTATGTAAGCACACATGAGCCATGGCATGCCTATAGAGGTCAGAAGACAGCTTGAGGGAGTTGATTCTATCCTTCCACCATGTGTGTTCCAGGAATCAAACTCAAGTTGTCAGGATTGGTGTAAGAACATTTATCCACTGACTCATCTTTTCAGCTCTTCTGCTGGTGTCTTTAAGGAATTCTTTTCATAAGATAATGTCAGCACCAAACAAACATACAAATTCACTTTTACTTTTCTTGTTTGAACTCCTTTTGGTGTTCCTCTCTTGCTTGAATGACTCTGGTAGACTTTTAGTACTATATAAACTAGAACTGATGAGTGGACATTTTTTAATTCTCCTCATTTTAGAGAGTAACATTTAAAATTTTAAGTACTGGAAACTATATCAGTTATTTCTTGCCATTTCACTTTTTTGGGTTGAAATACATTTCACCTATACTGAGTTTATTTTGTGTTTTTAACTATGAAATGATGTTGAATTTGATAAAAATATTTTGACTTCTTTTGAGATTATATTCTGGCTGGGTGGTGGTGGCACACAATTTTAATCCCAGTATTTGGAAGGCAGAGTCTGGCAGATCTCTGTGGGTTTGAAGCCAGCTGGTCTACAGGGAAAGTTTTAGGACAGTCAGAACTGTTTCACAGAAAACCCCTGTCTCCAAAAGAAAAGAAAAACGGGTTATGTTCTGTGTGATTATTCTGTTAAGATGCTACATGCTGCATTTACTGCTTTGTTGAATTATATTTATACATATCTGACAAATTCCATTGGATCACAGAAAATGATTTTAGTGTAACTGTTTAGGTTTTATTTGGTATTTAGCATTTGTTCATCTGTGGACATCAGATATTTTGTCTATAAAATGTTTTCTTCAGATATTCTTGTTTACATTTAACATCAGGATAAAGTTTACTTAATGAAATGAATTTAATGTTTATATTGACATTTTATGGATTTTTTGAGGTTGAATAGAAAATTGTCAATATTATTTTAATTTAATTTTTTCTTTATTTTTAAGAATTCCATAAATGTATATAATGAAATAAGATTATACCTACCCCCAATTCCTCCATCCAACTTCTCATTTGTGCCTCCCATCATATTCCCCTCCCAACCTCATATTTTGTTTCTTAATAGCCCACTAAGTCTAGTTAGTACTGTCCATATGTGCAAGGTCATGAGGCCATCCATTGGAACATTGAAAAGTGGCCATGCTTTAGAAAAATGGTTCTCCCTCCCATAGGATCTCCCAATTCTTATCTCTAAATAATATTTTAACTCTTAGCATCCCTCCCATTTCTGTCATTTCACATATTTTCTACTACCCCTTTACTTTTTCAAAGCTTGGTTGTAAGATGATAGGCCTCCATGGGTTCTCATACTCCCTTCTGTTTGGTTAGTCTTCCATTCTGCTGCTTCTCCTCATTCTCTGGTGCTTTACTCCCATTTAAACCTACTGCTCTCAATATTTCAACGATATCTATGTTTTATATATAATCTATTACTTTCTCTTCCTTAAGGTGTTTCCCCCATAGGTCACTTTCTAGTTTTCTGCTTTGTAGTTGCGCTCTGAGTTAAACACACAAAACAAGAGATTTGAAACTAGGCTTCACCTTTAGTCTCTGTCTTCTTAGGATAATTGAGTTTCATCATTTGTTACATTTCCTGTTGAATATTATTCCATTGTGTATATGCACCATATTTTTTCTTAGACATTCATCTGTTAAATATCTATGTTGGTTCCATTTTCTATCTATTGTGAGTAGAGCAGCAATGAATGTGGATGTGCAAGTGTCTGTACTAGGATCTAAAGTCTGTTGGATATGTGCCCTGTTCAAACATTATTAATATACTTTGGTGATAGTCACCTCTTTAAACACCATCTGTTATTTCCACTCCCTATCCCGGTGGTCATATTTCATCCCTAAATTGTCTTTCTTCTGCATTCACTTAATTTTTAAAAATCTAAAATCTGAATATTAGAGAAAACATGACATTTTACTTTACTACTATAAACGTCCTAAGTGGCTTTATAAAGGGTGTTCATGTCTGTGATGGTAAAAACTGATAATGATTTTCTGTTTTCTATTTCTGTCACTGGAAGAGTAAAAGCCAAAGGTATCCTTCTTGATGATGAGGTTCATTTGTGAGTACCATCATAATAGCTATACTGTCTTATGATGAGTAACACCTACATTTTGATCATGAAGCCAGACTCTGGGGCATAGACTATCATGAAATGACTAAATATATGTAGTTTGGTGGCAGAAACATTGTTTCTATAATTCAGTTTCCCCTGTTGCTTTCTTTTGTAACTTTTTGCCAAGAAAAAGAAGCCAGAAGTATGATTCAGGACAAAAGTCTTGCTGCTCTGAGAATCTGGACACCCATCTACTTGCATTGTTTTATAGTCCATGGTGCATTTTCTCACATAGGGATCATGAAACTAAACACGGGTGGGCAATCATTCGGTTAACAAAAGCAACTCCAGGGTCCATTGCATGGGATAGTAGTTTACTGTTTCTGAGTTATGCATGCTTATGGAGTAACAGTAGCACAAGTGTCTGGAGTGAAACTTCGGGTAGAGAACCCAGGGTTGTACTGCTTTTAATGCAGAGGAGTGCATTTTGCAGTCATGAAGCTATACTATTAAATACAAGCATATTATAGAATAACACAGATTCTATCTTTGAGGAGTAAACCTATTTGCTTTACATTACTGCAGATGTTTGAGGCTCACAAACTGACAGACCTTCCAGGAATCAAAGTTCAGGCACATTCTGAACAGCTAAGGCTTCTTGGGCCAAAGTCAGTCAAGCTTCCAATATAGATGTTATATTTAGTTCATTTTAATAGTCTCCAAAAGTTTAATAGGTCTTTCATTGTTCAAGATCCAACTCCAAAGTCTTCTGAAATTCAGTGCAATTCTTCACTGTTGTCAGCTCCTTCACAATAAAAAATATCAATGTTACATACTTCCTGTAGACAATGACAAAAAATAATTGTTTTCATTTTATCAAGATAACAAGGATGAACGATAGCAAAGCAATACTGAGCTCAGTAAGTCTAACACCAAACCCTGTAGCTCCAAGTCCTGCCTCTGTAACTTGTATTGGCATCATGAGGTCTCAAAGGGGTTTGAGCACCCCATTTCTTCAGCTATACCGCTTTTCTGCAGCTTTCCTCAGTGACTATCCTATGTTTCTGTCATCTTCAACATCCAGAAGTCTATAGTGTAAATTAGGCTTTGCCTTAATAGCCTCACAAATGGCCTCATTTCCTAGAAATCCGACCCTAGACACAGTCAGGTCTAAGATGATTTCTTGATCTTAGGTACAAGCCTACATTGCTCTGTAACTCTTGCATTTTCCATTCCTGCAAACTAGGAACCATGTAGACAATAGTGCCAAGTTCTGCTGCCATCTCAATATGTAGTCTGGCCCCCATCTAATATTGTTGACATGATCTCTGTGTGCCTTGGCTTCTGAACCTGTGAGCTTATTTCCCTAAGCCATTGGTTCTTCAGCCAGAAACCCAATCAGTGGCATGCTAAGTTCAGGAGCACTCTTTTCAAATGAATTTGTATTTCCACAAGATAGAGCAATGGAAGGGCAGAATCTTGCCCTCAAGACACCATTTGTATTGTTCTAGTAAGGAAGAGTTTTTATTTTTAATTGCAGACTCTCTTTTATAGTCATAAAAGTTTTTTTTTGTAAGTAAATTTATTTATTTTATTTTTTTAATGAGAAAAGGAAAAAAAAGTTTCCCCCTCCTCCCAGCCTCCCATTTCCCTCTCCATCCTCCAACCCTTCTCCCCCTCCACCCCCTCCCTCTCCAGGCCAAAGAGCAGTCAGGATTCCCTGCCCTCTGG
>NW_004949111.1:7522009-7525625 GCF_000317375.1 Microtus ochrogaster
TGACTCTCTTGGTGTAACTCTTCAGTGGAGAAGCAGGAACCCGTCCCATCCAGATGGAACTCCTTGGCACCAAAACATAGACGCCTGGTAGTCCAATGACCCGTGGACAAAAGGGAGAACTTGGGGGGCAGGGCGGGGACGAGTAGAACACAGGACACCCTGCCACAAAAGCTGCAGGTGCCTGGGCTCCCTTACAGGGGACCTCGAGGCCTGCCCGATAGGCAGGCACTCACCGCTGTGGGTGGGTGGCCTTAGTGAACGAGCAGAAAACTGTCCCTGAGCAAAGGACCTAGCAGAAAATGCACGCTTGTGGGGGGTGGGGGGCTTATGTGTAAGAAATACAGCCCTGCAGAAGGAGCTAGGGAAGCGGGGTTTGTGCTCTCTTCCGGGACACTCTGCCCCTGGATAGCACACACTCACCTGTCCAGATGGAACTCCTCAGTACCTAAACAGTACTGGTAGCCTGATGATCCGGGGACAAAAGGAAAAACGGGGCAGGCAGGGCAAGATCCAGGAGAGCACAGGCATCCCAGGAGCACAAGCTGAAGGTACCCGGGCTCCCTTACAGGGGACCTTGAGGCCTGCCCGGTAGGCAGGCACTCACCGCTCTGGGTGGGTAGCCTTAGTGTAGGAGCCAGTCATAAAAGTTTTATCTGCACTGTCTGTATATGAAACATTAAACTCACACTACATTGATTTTCAACAGTATATTTCGTTTTTCTGTCCTATCTCACTCAAGATCTCAATAAGAGAATAGAACAGTAACCATGCCACACCCTACTATGTTCTTTTGAATTTTCCTCTGGTAAAAATATTGACCACATCACTTTTGAATTATTCAAGCTATATTTATATCATATTTTATCCAGTTACAGTGAAATGGAAGTAGAAATCAATATTAACAGAAATATACGAAATATGCAAACATAGAAGTTGAAGAATGTGATTTTGAATGATTTGTGACTGATAGAAATTGGCAAGTGAGGATTTAAAAACTCCTACTAGAAAAAAAATGAGCACACACAGTATATTAGAACTTGTAATATTCGACTGAAGTAAAATAAGATAGCTCTAAAATAGTTCATAAGTTTAGATTCCCAGCATTAAAAATCAGAAATTCAGAAAGATATCATGATGAATTTCAAGTTTTTAGAAAAACAAAATTAAGAAAATCTCAAAATTAGGAAAAATGTTAAATATATGTAGTGATATTTTTGTTTGTGCTTTCACAAATAAAGCTTGCCAAAAGATCAGAGTACTGAGTTAACCACACTAGTTAGCCATAGAGACCAGGCAGTGGTGACACATACCTTTCATCCCAGCACTCGGGAGACAGAGGCAGATCAATTTCTGTGAGTTCAAGATCAACCTGAACTACACGAAATTGAATCAATCTAAAAGAGAAACAAACCCAGGTGGTGGTGATTCACACCTTTAATTCTAGCACTAGGAAGATGGAGATGGAAAGTGATATGGTTGGGCAGAAAGAGGAATATAAAATTGGTGGAGATAGGAGTTCAAGATTCAGTCTGAGGTTTTGTTGAGATGACATTCAGTCTGGGGATTCTTAGAGGTGAAGAGGATGTTAGAACAAATACCCTGAAATTCTTAGGATTATTAAACAATATTTTAGAAAAAATGAATGCTTACAAGATTTGTGTGTATGTGTGTGTGTGTGTGTGTGTATGTATACAGTTGTTTGTGCTCCATCATCCACGAAGGTAAAAAGAGAGCATTGGATCCCTCAGAGCTGGAATTTTAGGAGCTTCCAGGGTGCCCAGCTTGCAATGTGGGTGCTGGGATGCAACCTGCACTCATCATGACTGTATCTCAAGGGTTCTAAACTACTAAAACTATTGCACCAGCCCCAGTGAACATGTATACTCCAAAACTTGCTTCAAAAAGGAATACATAATATTTTGTTATATTTTATTTTGTTCATGTAAATATTGATACAAATTTGTTTATTTTCATAATTTCAAACATTCTTTAAGATAAATCTAAGTTATATTGTTATTTAGTTTTGAGGGCTCAAGGATTTGGAAATTGTTAGAAATTCAACTTAATTTGATTTTTTGTTACTTTTTAATAATTTTTCTTTAATTTTAGAATTTTATACACACTTTGTATCATTTTCCTGCTATCTTTCTGATAACAATAGCTCTAAATTTTATGTGGTGCTTGCTCTTACTAATCTTTAATCCGCATTCATGATTTATCACTTTAGATGTGAGATCATCATTTTGATAATAGTCTATATAACATATTTATATTAATTTAGATTTAAAAAATTGTCTCTTTTAAAATTTTGAGTATTTCCCCTTGACCATAAAATATACATAAAAACTTACCATTTAAACCATTTTCAGGGTCTAACTCATTGTCAATAACGCATTCAAAGCTTCCCTATCCATCTCTAGTATAATTTTATTATCCCAGAACAAAATTTTGTGCTCATTAATTAATATTTTTTAATCTACAATGGATAGCAACCTCTTGTTTTTTTATATTATTCTATCTTATGAACTTCATATAACTTAAATACTACAATATAAGTCCTTCTGCGTCTGAATTACTACTTTTTTTTGAGGTTATCTTGAATCCTGCCACATTACTGAAGACGTTTATAGTTGTAGGAGTTTCCTGGTAGAGTTTTTGGGGTCACTTATATACACTATCATATCATCTACAAATACTGAAAGTTTGCTTGTTGAATTTTGGCTTGCTGATTAGTACCTTTATTATGGTTAAGTAGGTTCCTTGTATCCCTAATCTCTCCAAGATTTTCATCATGAGGGGATGTTTCTCTAGATACCCCCAGTGTCTGTTGTTATGTCCCCCTTTTCATTTCTAATTTTGTTAATTTGGATATCCTCTCTCTGTCTTTTAATTAGTTTGAATAAAGGTTTGTCTGTCTTGTTGCTCTTCTCAAAGAACTGTTTGTCTCATTGATTCTTTGTACTGTTTTCTTTGTTTATATTTTATTGATTTCAACCCTCAATTGGATCATTTCCTGTCGTCTAGTCATCCCGGGTGACTTTGCTTCTTATTGTTGTAGAGCTTTCAGGTATGCTGTTAAGTTGCTAGATTTCTTCAGGTCCTTTATGTAGGCACTTAGTGCTATAAACATTCATTTTAGCACTTCTTTCATACTGTCTTATAAGTTTGGTTATGTTGTGCATTCATTTTCATTGAATTCTAGAAAGTCTTTAATTTCTTTCTTTATGACTTCCTTGATCTATTGTTGATTCAGTTGAGCATTTTTCTTTCTTTTTTTCCAGCAGATTATTTTTATTACCTTATAAATAATACCATTCAAAATTTCCACTTCCTTCCCTCCTCCCACTTCCCTCCCGCTCTCCCCTTCCTCTCCCCCTCCAGTACTAAGAGAGGGCAGGATACCCTGCCCTGTGGGAAGTCCAAAGCCCTCCCCACTCTGTCTAGCCTTAGGAAGGTATTCATCCAAATAGAATATTATCTCAAAAATCCAGTACATAGTACATGCAGTAGAGACAAATCTCAGTGCCATTATCATTGGCTTCTTCTTCTTCTTCTTCTTCTTCTTCTTCTTCTTCTTCTTCTTCTTCTTCTTCTTCTTCTTCTTCTTCTTCTTCTT
>NW_004949111.1:7525725-7535593 GCF_000317375.1 Microtus ochrogaster
AAACCAGACAACCCTTTATTGGGAGCAGAGAGCACAACACGATTACTGCACACGGAGACACCTGGTGGGCACCCTGCACAGCATCCTTCCAGACAGGCTGTCTACTAGCAAACTCACTGTGAAATGGATTCCTTGTTCAGCTTCCCATCCTCTCAGGGGGTACGGGGAACTCACTAACTTCCCTGAAGGAACTGTGGGTCACTAGAGATACAGCCCCTCAGGGGTGCCTTCTTGTTTTTTATAAAGAACGTTTTCTTTAGATTTTTTGAAGTCTTCATTTGTAAGTTTCATTCTGCGTTCCTGCAGGGCCATCAGGCCAGCTTCTGTACAGATTGCCTTAATGTAGTCTGCCCCAATTGTCAGCCACATTCAGAGGGTCCAGTTTGATCCCATGCTTGTTCAGTCCCAGTTCAGCTGGCTTTGGTGAGCTCCCATTAGATCAGGCACACAATCTCAGTGGGTGGACCAAACCCTTGTGATCCTTGCTCATCTTCTCCCTCTTTCTGCTCTTCAACTGGACTTCGGGATCTCAGTCCAGATTAAGCATTTTTCAATATACAGAAGTCTGTGAGCTTTCTGCGATTAGTTGTTGTTGAATTCTAAATTAAGCCTTGATGATCTGATATGATATAGGGGGTGATTTCAATTTTTTTATTTCTGTTGGGATTTGCTTTTTTAGGGAGTATGTGGTTGAGTTTAGAGAAGTTCCCTGAGGATCTGAGAAGAAGGTATACTATTTTGTGTTTGGGTGGAATGTTCTGTAGATGTTTATTATGCCAAATTGAGTTATTACATCTGTTAATTCTATTATTTCTCTGTCAACTTTCTGTCTGGCAGACCCGTCTAGTGGTGAGAGTGGGGTGTTGAAGTCTCTAGTGTTTGGGGTTTGATTGACCCTAGATTCTGTCTTCCATCACATGTATTCTGTTGGTAATAATTGCCTCTGTAGCTCCTGGTCTTTTACCCATATTTTCCATTTCCAATATTTCCTCCATTTGTGCTTTCATTGTTGCCTCTTGTTTAGTTTTCAAATCTTGAACAGTTTCTTTCACATGTTTGATTGTTTTATTTTGCTGGCTTTTTTAAGGGGATTTGTGGGGTTGGGGAAAGGGATGTGTCCCCAGGAGGGGGACATTTGGGCCTAGAGAGCAGGGCTGTTGAGCTGGGAACCCAGACACTCTCCTCCTCCAAGGATAGATGGGATCATGGCATAGGTGCTGTGGAGAATGGTTTGGTGTGTGAGGAGGATGTTGCCAGATCTCCAGGGCTTTGCTGAGTGGGGGGTGGGGCACAGGATGTGCCACTACGGGCTAGGGCCTAGAGAGCAGGGCCATCTAGCTGGGAACCCAGACATTCACCTTTTCCAGGTGCAGGAAGGGCCTGAATTACTTCCTTTAGCATGTCATTATTTACTTATTTATTTTTAAATTAATTAGTTAGTTTTGTTTTGTTGTTTTTGAGATGGATTTCTCAGTGTAGCCCTGGCTGGACCTGGAATTCTCTCTGTAAACAAGGTTGGCCTCAAACTCATAGAGATCTACGGGCCTCTTTCTCCTGAGTGTGATGGGATGAAAGGCATCTGACTCCACACCCAGGTTAGAAGTATTATGTTCTTGCAGAGAAATATTTTATTGGATGAATACACCATTTCTATAATTATATACTCATTTATGAACAATAAAATTATTTCTAATCTCAGTGAATGTACCGGTTAGATTTTAATTTATACAAATATGATAGCAATGACACTGAGAAGTGGAATTAATTACTATTCATCCTTGTGACTAAAATATTCAACAGAAACAATATAGAAAAAAAGGATTTATTTTGGCTTATGCTTTCAGAACGTTCAGCCTGTTATGGCAGGTAGAGAATTACAGAAGAGTAGTTCAAATCAGGGTTGGAGATACAGAGAAATGGGGTGTACATGCCATCTGCTAATTTTGATCTTTTCCTATTTTTTACTTTCTAGAACCTCCAGCCAGTAAGATGATGGTGCCTCCCACATCAGTGTGTATCTTTTCATCTTAATTGGTCTTTTGTGCAAAAGATCTCAAAGATACAAGCAGAGGTAAGCCTCACCAAATTCTTAGTAATTGTAATGTCAGTCAAGTTGACAATGAAGACTATCACAGAGGCTAACACCGCTGGCATGTTCTTTTTTTTTAACTTTTTATGTTTCCTGAGAAAGATAGAAAATTATTCACTAAAGGACATATTGGAATCAGAAGATTGTTGTCAAAGGTAGAAGGAAGAAAGAAGGAATGTCTAACCAAAAATTGTTTTTAGGAGAAAGGGAGTGTAGAGTATATAGTTATTGATTGGCTAGCTATTTGGGTAAATTCGGGCATGCTTGCAAATATAATGATGGAATCTCTTAATAGTGCATCTGGCCACGTGGTGATTTATGTCAGAGAACATGTTGCTTGGTTTTGTGGACTTAATTTGTGGGATTTATTCATGAAAGGTTGTTTGTTTTTGGAATACATATGTCCCGTTCAAACTATGTATTGACTAGCCCAATAAAAAGAATTATTCTCTGTGGATAGCAATATATTAGGGCCCAAACCTTCATTCAAATAATAAAAGCATGACTAATTAATTCAGCTTTGCTATTTTGAATAATGCTATTTTGAATATTAATAATCAGTTTTTATTTTGTCCTTTACTATTGGTGTGCATAGGTAAAAGAAGACTTATTTGAAACCCCTGGTAATTCTTCCGGGTATTCTACATTTTTAACAGACAGTTTCTTATGTAGCAGGACTGACATTAGACTTACTATATTCCCAGGGATGATCTTGAGCTAACTTCCCTGTTTCTTCCTGCAAAGTGCTCAGAGTATTATTATTATTATCATTATTATTAGCAGTAGTAGTTGGCCCATTCTACATATTTCCTAGAAACATACAGTGCTTCTATTTTTTTCCACATCAATATTAATACTATTTTTTTATTTTTTCTAGAAAAGCTTCTACTTTATTTTTCCCCAACAAAATATCAGAGGTACTCTAAAGGGGAGAAGCTTATTATTTCACAGTACTGGAAATTTGAGGACCTGTCTGTGAGCATGGGTTTAGCCTAAGTCTAGTAGCAACCTTATGGCAGACATCAGGAGCATGTAGGAGAAGGAGAAATCACATCATCAGAAAGGAGCCATTTGATTGACAATGCAAACATTGAAGTTTAGTTGAGCTAGCTAGAAAAAAATGCCAGATTAGAAAGAAAACATTTGGGAATTTGGGTTAAGACTCAGAAAAGGAAAGTATTAGAGAAGTGTAACTGGAGGTTTTTCATCCTGGCTGGTTCTGCAGCTGCTTTTAAATTAACTACTCAGAGGCTTAATATAAATTATATACTATTTGGCCTATTAGCTCAGGCTTATTTAACCTAGTTCTTTCAAACTAAATTAACCCATTACCATTCTTCTATATTTTACTATGAGACTCATGGCTTGTCACCTTACATTTTGCTACTCCTGTGGCTGGTAGAGTCTCTCAGACTCCACTTTCTTTTCTTCTTTATCTTTACTTGGATTTCCTACCTAGTTATGTTCTGTCTGGCTGTTGGCCAAAGCAGTTTCTTTATTAACCAATGGTAATAAAACATATTCATAGCATACAGAGGTGAATCCCACATCACACTTCTATACTCAGTTATTTTTATTCTTTTTTAACTGTTTATTACTTTTTGGGGGGTGACACTAAAACTTAGCCAATATATTTTCTTCATTATTATCTGAGAAGTATATAATTTGTTTTTGATATTGTACACTAAAAAGAATGGTAAATATAAAGGAAGCAACCAGCATGAAATTACCCATTCATAACATATCTTTATTAATAGAGAGAGATTTATGGCCATGACTGATATGATGAGGTATTAAAATGAGACAGCATAAATAGGGATGGTTTATTGTACCGGAGACAGCATGGCAGGTGGTTAAAGGGAAAGCGACAGTCCTTAAAACCAGGAAAGAAATTTTCTCACTCTTCATCAAAGAAGTTTCTTTAAGAAGCAGTTGAAAATCATTGTAAAAAGCCACAAGTGGTCAAAATGCAGTGAACAATAGACCTAGTCCCAGTTTTCAAATCTATACCACAATATCTACACCTAAGGCTCAGGGAACATTGAGGAAGAGGGGCAGAAAGATTGTAAGAGCCAGTAGATCATGCCTTTTATGTTCTATATCCGGGAAGCTATACCCAGGAATACAATATGGTTATATTGTATTCTCTACAATATGGTTGCCTAAGTAAGACCTTATCAATGACAATAGAGCTTGGCAATGTAGATGGGAGAAATCTCTCTGTGTACCACCCTATATGAAGAGTTTTAGGCATTCAGTGACTGCTGGGAGAAAGAAAATACATCTTCTTCAGGGATGATCTCCCTCCCCTAATTGATTATCTCATACCAAGTGTTGAAGGAGCAGCGGGCCGCTTCCCGCCACCTGGCATCCAGCTGGCTTTACCCGAAATAATTACACGGGAACTGTATTTTTTTAAACACTGCCTGGCCCATTAGTTCTAGTCTCTTATTGGCTAACTCTCACATCTTGATTAACCCATTTCTAATAATCTGTATAGCACCAAAAGGTGGTGGCTTACTGGAAAGGATCTTAACCTGTGTCCATCTTGGAGAGGAGAGTTATAGCATCTGCCTGACTCAGCATTCTTTCTCCCAAAATTCTTTTCGATCTACTCCACCTATCTAAATTCTGCCCTATCAGGCCAAGCAGTTTTCTTTATTAATTAACCAATGAAAGCAACGGATAGATAGATGACACTCCCACATCAACCAAGTGGTCAACCCTAGTGACATAATACAAGCAACACAAAATGGATTCAGCAAGCTGTATTTATGTATTTATTGTAACATACTTATATATAATAACTAAAGAAAAGAGGCTATGAATTTGGAGGGAGAGGAAGTAGGAAATATGGGAAGAATAGGAGGGAGGAGAGCAAGGAGGGAAATGATGTGAAGTTAGTACTAACATATAAAATTATCAAAAAGTAAATAAAAACTTAAAAAGAGATATTAAAATAAAAGAGTAAGAGATATAGCTGTCATCGGCAACTTAACAGGGAGCTTGAAGGGGAAAGAAAGAGAACCTTCAAAGAAGTCCCCTGAATAAAGGAAATACTCTGGCTTTTATTAGTTAGGAGGTTAATGGGACTTTCCATACAATTATGTTGGCATATCCTATATTTCAAGTGTCAGGTATCGGGTAGGATCATAAGCTTATATTTCCTTTAGAGGAAGGAGCACAACATCCCTTTTAAACTCTATCCAAAAGAGAGAACTATAGGGGTTGTGGCCTGATTTCTCTAGGATGTTAGATCCTGTCTCCTAGATTCACCAGCCTCTTAAAGAGGCAGGCTTGTGATGTAACATTAGAGTTAGATACTGACTACTGGAAGAATTAATATGCCTTTCATTATGTAATGGAGATGAACCTGGGAGGGCCAAGGATCAAATTATAATGGGCCTGTTGTCCTGCCCTTCACAAATACAAAACAATAACAACAACAATAATAATAACAACAGGAATTGAATCTTTAAACTGTGCTTTATTCAGAAAGCAAGCAATCTGAGGAGACAGATCTATTTTCCTTCTCATCCTTAAACAGCAGATTATATAGGGAGGAGAAGTATAGGGAGGCAGTCGTTTCAAAGTGTAGTCCTGCCTCTCTGGTTAGATGATCAGTCTTATCTCTAAGATTTATGTGTTACGTCTGTACTTATCATCTTTTTGTCACTGTGAAAAGATTCCTCCTGAGCCAGTAGTTTGGATGTCATCAAGACTAAGATTAGCTCAGAAGAAGCTCTTCACAGTGTATGCATGTAGATTTCTTCCTGCAGTATGGTCTTATAAAATATAGACTCTGCGGTGTCCCTGCCATTGTTCTTCTGCCAGAATGTTATGATTTGGGTGTGATTTAGGGTATGACTGTGTCCCCAGGTGTCCTTGTATTAGAAAAATCATCTATAGTGTGGCTGTGCTAAAGAGGCAGTGAGACGGAAAACTTGATACCTAGAGAAAGACTCGAAGATCACTGAAAGGGGCACCTTTCACTAGAAAGTAAAGTAGCCCTAATTGGAGTAACTGGACTTCTGATAATTTGTAAAAACAAACTTTGGAAAAGAACTCTGGAGCTCTGTATCACTTTCTGGCTTGTGCTTTGTAATGTAATCCCCATCCAAACATACAGGCTGCCAAGAGATCATTTCCAGAACTAAAAAGCTGATGGCCATTCCCCTGAAAATCCATGTGATTATGAGTTAAATAAATGTACGTCCCTAAAATTTACTTTGCCTTAGTTATTTCATAATAGTCATAATAGCACATAATAAAGCCTCATGATGATTATGAAATGACATTTCAGTGTAGTTTTATTTTAATTTCTTACTAGTTAGTGATATTTAATACCATTTCTTTTCATGTTTTGGATATTTGATTATCTTCTATGAGGAAATTTTTATTATAATCCTGTACCCATTTGGGGTGATTTAAAAATTATTTAAAATTATATGATACAATATTATTTTTACTGTATTTCCTTCCTCCCACAACTCCTAAAACTTCTCCACATCTTTACCACCGAACTTCATGATCTCTTCCTTCCTCCTTCCTTCAACAAACAAACCCAAACAATCATCCAAAAGAAAAATTCAAAACAAAACAAACAAATCAAAATGAAGCTAATAGCCTCCCCTGCAAAAAGTAATAAATGGGTTTTGTTACAAGTTGACCAATTACTCTTCAACTTCGGATTAGAATAGCAGTTGAATACTTTAAGGGGGTTTAATGTGTCAAACTAGTAAGAACATGGAAGACAGTGGTGCTGAGGGTGATTAGAGCTGTGTGGGGCCAGGCATAAGAGGTTTCAGAGGAGAAGAATTTTAGTATGGGTTCTAGAAACTGATCTTTTGACATTTTTATGAAGAATTTTGCTGTGTTCTGCCCTTGTCCAAAAAAATCTGCCTGAGGCTAAACTGGAGAGTTTTGTATTAATTGCTCCCAACTTTGCTCAGAGAAGCTTCTTTCAGCAGCGGGCAGTGGTTAATGCAGAGAAATCCAACTGGCAAAGTGCTGAAGTTGTGTGTAATCGGTCACATGCGGAACGTCTACATCAAGCTATCAGTTCTCACTGCACAAAGGTTCAGTGAACAGCATGAAGGAGGAAGTGGACAAGGAGGATGGGGAGGTGTGCTGTGAGATGCTGTCATCTGGACATAAAGTAGTTGTCTGCACTCATGAAGCCACAGCAGCTGTGATTACCTGCACTAGATCTGCTCATGAACCAGCTAATCAAAATTCCAACACAGAGGAGGGAGGGGTTCACAGGCCCCCCACCATTGCAAAGGAGATGTTTGCAGTTTATAGATGTGTGTGGTGGGGGAAGAGGACTAATATTGTTGGCTCTAAGGTTAGCACTGCTTACTCCAGTTACCATCAGGCTTTTCTTTTAAGAGCCAAGGAACAGCCACGCCTAGGCAGTGAGGAAACAATCAAAACCAGAAGCTGATGAAAATGTATCTGAACAAAGGACTATGTTTCAACCCCAGCAAACGGCAGAACTTGGCAGCTTTGACCACATGGTTCTGGCTTTAGAGTGAAGGATTCCAAAAGAGCTTATGGGAAATAAGTGACTCTTAGTGACTAAGGAAAGCTGCTAAGGTCGGGCATGTGTCAGGGGAGTCCCTTAATGGAGACTTAGAGAAGTCATTGCATGGAGCTGTGAAGGTGAAGCCTGGATTGCCTTGGAGACCCTAAGATGTTGGAGATGACAGAATTATGGGATACCTGCCAAGGAGAGCTGCTAACAGGAGGTAGGAGCAGCCCAAGAAAGAGAAGTGTGTTGTAGTCAACAAAGCTGAAAGGAGTTGGAGATCTGAAGAGCACTTTTATCAGCCATAGAGATGTAGCGTTTGGAGTTTGCCCAGCTGGTTTTCAGTCTTGCTTTGGCTCAGTATTTTCTTGTTATGATCCTTTCCCTTTCTTTTGGAGTGGTAATGTATATTCTGTGCCGTTGTGTGTAGGAAATATGTGATCTTTTCATTTCAATTTTATAGGGGGTTACAGTTAAGAGATTATATGAATCTCAGATGAGCCTGTGAACTTTATTTAGACTTGTAAACGTTTTTGAGACTCAAAGACTAGGAGGATTTTTGAAGTCAGATTGAATTTTGGATTGTGTTATGAGTACCCACTCTAGCGGGCAGTGAGTGGAATATGGCAGTTTAAATGAAAATGGCCCCCAGAAGCTCATAGGGAGTGGCACTATTAGGAGGTGTGGTTTTGTTGGAGTAGGTGCGTTCTTCTTGGAGAAAGTGTGCCACTGAGGGGGGAAGACTTTGATGTTTAAAATGCTCAATCCAGGCCCACTGTCAATTTCTTCCTGCTGCCTTTGGCTCAAGATGCAGAAATTTCAGCTCCTTCTCCAGTACCATGTCTGCCTGAATGCTGCCATGCTTTCTGCCATGAGGATAGTGGACTAATTAACTATAAGCCAGCCCCAATTAAATGTTTTCCTGTATAAGAGCTGTTGCGTATAATAGTATCTCTTCATGGCAATAGAAATCCTAAGTAAGACAATGCTGTAGTGGTTTGAATGTTATTGGCCCCCATAATCTCACAGGGAGTGGCACTATTAGGAGGTGTGGCTTTGTTGGAGTAAATGTGGCCTTATTGGAAGAAGTGTGTCAGTCACCATAGGCATGGGCTTTGAGGTTTCTTTTGCTTAAATTTCACTTAGTGTGACACTCGGTTGAATTCCTATTGCCTGCAAGACGTAGGACTCTCATCTCCAACACCAAATCATCCCGCATGCTGCTGTACTCCCCATAATGATGCTGATGGACTGAACCTCTGAAACTGTAAGTGAGCTGCCTCAATTAAACGTTTCATGTATAAGAGTTGCCATAGTCATGGCCATTCTGGGGTAATTTGAAATCTCAGTGTAGTTTTAATTTACATTTCTGAGCTGACTAAGGATGTTGAACATTGATTTAAGTATTTCTCAGCCATTTCTGTTTCATTTTGCTGTTTAGCTATACTCTGATTTCAAACTGGATTATTTGTTTGCTTGGTGTTCGTTTTAAGTTACTTTTATGTATTCTAGATATTACTCCTCTGTTGGATGTGTAGTTGGAATAGTTTCCCATGCTGTAACCTGCCACTTGTTCTAATGATTGTGTACTTTCTCATGTAGAAGTTTTTCAGTTTCAAGAGCTTCTGTGTTATTAAAATGTTGATCTTAGTTCCTGCACTAATAGTGTTCTGTCCAGAATGCCTTTTGTGCCAATGAGTTCAATACTACTTCCCACTTTCTCTGCAATCAGGTTCAGGGTATCCAGCCTTGTGTTGAGGTCTTAAATCCATTTGGAGTTGAATTTTGTGGCAGGGTGATAGTTATGGACCTGTTTTCTCCTTTCTACATGCACCCATCCACTTTGCTCATCACCATTTGTTGAAGATGCTGTCTTTTCTCTAGTGTGTGGTTTTTGGTTTTCTTTCTGATTTTTTTTGTCAAAAATCAGGTGTTCATACATGTGTGTAATTATATCTAGATCTTCAGTTCTATTGCATTATTCAACATAATTATTTTTATGCCAATACCATGGTGTTTTCATTACTGTGGCTTTGTAGTATAACTTGAAATATGGGATGTGATATTCCCAGCACTTCTTTTATTATTCAGTATTATTTTAGATTTCCTGGATTTTTGTGTGTTTTCACATGAAATTGAAAATTGTTTTTTTTTCAATTTCTGTGAAGAATTGTGTTGGAATTTTTGCATTGAATCTGCCAGTTGCTTTTGGTAGGATGGCCATTTTGACAGCATTAATTCTACCAACC
>NW_004949111.1:7539698-7542025 GCF_000317375.1 Microtus ochrogaster
AACAGAATTTCATTGGGAGTCATTTTTTTTGTTTTCTAAGACAATTTTTCTTTATAAAACAGTCCTGCCTGTCCTAGAACTCTGTAGACTCGGCTGGCTTTGAACTCATAGAGACCTGCCTGTTTCTGCCTCCCAAGTGTTGGGATTAAAAGTGTGCAGCACTACCACCTGCCAATTGGGAATAATTTTATGGATACTTTTTTTTAAAGACCAATAGTGTTGGGTTTTTATCTTAGGTCTCTGGAGTATCTATTCTCTGGTTCTTAGTCACTCAAGCAGTGTCAGGTATGGGTTCCTTCTTGTGGAGTGGGCCTTAAGTCAAACCAGGCATTGGTTGGCTATTCCCACAAGTTCTGTGCCACCATTGTCCTAGTATATCTTGCAGGTAGGACAGATTGAAGGTAAAACATTTTCTGGCTGAGTTGGCTTTTATGTTTCTCTTTTGGTAGCCTTCAGAGTACCTGTGTGCACCAAAGACACGAGAATGTAGGGGTGAAGCCTCCATGTAGGCACCAGATGCAATTCTCCATGTTCAGTGAGTTGTATGGGTGTTGTCCTCAGCAATAGGGCCCCACTGTCAGTTTCAAGAGAGCAACCTGTTGTGTTAGCAACAACCTGGGTTGTTTGAGGATTTCCATGGGACCTCCTTGGCCAACAACTTAATTGAATACAACCCAGTCCCACTTCTGGAAGTCTCACCTGGCCACGAGAGAAGGACATGTGAGACTCTGTATCCCCCATTACTAGGAGTCCTCATTAAGATCACCTTCATACATTCTAAGTTTCCACACCACCCCAAAGCCACAATTGTAGCCCTTTCTACCTGTACTCTCTTCCTCATCCTCATTGCCTTACTCCTGATTCTCCCACATCTGTCCCCAACTGTTCCCAGTCCACACACAAAATTTATTTTATTTCCCCTTCCCAGGGTTATCTCTGAGTCCCCCCAAACCCTCTTGTTTACCTAACCTCTCTGGGTCCATGGATTGTAAGTTAGTTATCATTTACTTAATGACTAATATCCATCTATAATTGAATATGTACCATATTTATCTTTCTTGTTCTCTGTTATATTACCTTTCTGAGTCTTGGTTACATTACTCAGTATGATTTTTTTTTCTAGTTCCATCTATTTGCCTGCAAATTTCATTGTCATTTTAAAAAAGATTTATTTACTTATTATGTATATAATGTTCTGTCTGTCTGTATGCCTGCGGACCAGAAAAGTGTACCAGATCTCATTACAGATGGTTGTGAGCCACCATGTGGTTGCTGGGAATTAAAGTCAGTACCTCTGATGTAGTGATAAGGCGAACAGGCCTGCTTTTCGCTCCGGCTAGCTTTACACCCGAAATAAGTACACGGAGATCTGTATTAATTACATTATTGCCTTGCTCATTATTTCTAGCCTACTCTTGGCTAACTCTCACATCTTGATTAACCCATTTCTATTAATGTTTGTAGCACCACGAGGTGGTGGCTTATCAGGAAGATTCTAACCTGCATCCATCTCAGAGAGGAGAGCTATGGTGTCTGCCTCACTGCCTTCTTCCTCCCAGCATTCTGTTCTGTCTTCCCTGCCTACCTATGTTCTGACCTATCAGGCCAAGCAGTTTTCTTTATTAATTAAACAATGAAAGCAACACATAAAAAGAAGACCCACCTACATCACTCTGAAAAACAGCCAGTGCTCTTAACCACTGATTTATCTCTCCAACCCATATGTCATTTTTAAAAATACCAACTGAATTTTACTCCATGTGTAAATGTACCACATTTTCTCTATTCATTCTTCTATTGAGGGGCATCTAGGTTGTTTCTACTTTCTGACTCTCATGAATAAAGTTGATCAAGCCCCAGTTTTCTAAGGGACCCGATATTGATTTCATAGTGACTTTACAATTTTGCTCCACATCTTCACCAGAATGAGCTGTCACTTGTGTTAATTCTTAGCCATTCTGTCAGGTATAAGGTAGAATATCAAATTAGTTTTGGTTTGCATTTCCCAGATGGCTCAGGATAGTCAACATTTCTTTAAGTGGTTTCTCAGCCATTCAAGACTCCTCTATTGAGAATTCTCTGTTTAGATCTGTACTCCATTTTTTAAAAGATTTTTTTTATTTAATAAAGTTTTATTTTTCCAAATGTACAGCTGATTGAACCTGTTCATGCATTTTCACCAGCAGCTGCGGCATCTTCACCCTTTGTGTTTCTGGTGTAAATTACTTGGGCTCTGTGCTTTGAAGCCAGCTTGATAAGCCCTTTACTAAGGAGCTCCTGAAGAGCTGCCCTGGCCAAGGAACCGCGAATCTTCAGTCTCTCAGAGA
>NW_004949111.1:7542508-7548626 GCF_000317375.1 Microtus ochrogaster
AAATATATATTTTAAAAAATATAGTCTTCTCTCAGAAGTGGAGTTGGAAAAAAATCTTTTCCCATACTGTAGGCTGCCTCTTTGTGTTCAATTATGGTGTCCTTTCCCTTACAGAACCTTTTTAGTTTCATGAGGTCCAATTTATTAATTTTTCATCTTAGTGTCTGTGATACTGGGTTTCTTTTCAGAACATTGTCTCTTGTGCCAAATTCAAGCCTATTTACCATTTTGTCTTCTAACAGGTTCAGTGTATCTGGTTTTAGGTTATGGTCTTTGATCCATTTGGACATGATTTTTGTGTAGTGTGATAAATATGGATCTATTTGAATTCTTCTACATGAAAGTATTCTGAAGAGACTTACTAGAGCCAACATTTCAGAAAGCTTGGTGAAGCTTTTGAATTCTTTAAAAATATGATAACCTGGGGGCCGGGTGGTGGTGGCACATGCCTTTAAACCCAGAACTCGTGTGGCAGAGGCGGGTGGATCTCCATGAGTTCAAGGCCAGCCTAGTCTACAAGTGCTAGTTCCAGTACAGGCTCCAAAGCCACAGAGAAACCCTGTCTTGAAAAATAAAAACTGAAAAAAAGGAAAAATATGATAACATGAATTTGTTTCTTTACTATCTTCATAAAAATCTTGCCATTAGCCTTAATAGCTAACATTGTAAAGTATAATTCTGATCTTGAGATTATAGGCTATCCAAAATATGTCCAGTGTTTCTATGTCTTCATCCAGGATTTCCTGAGTAGTAGTACCCAGAGTTCAGAAAGTTCAAAAGGAACAAAATATTGAAGTGTCATTGGGTATTCTTATAGTTAGAGTATGAACTTACCCAAATTCTTTGTTTCTGACTCTTTTAGTGGTTTTTGATGACACTCTTTTCTTTTTTTCTAATCTGACTTTGCATTTTGTGCAACTAATAAATAAAGAAAAGGCATAAGAATCATCTGGATATGATCTTATCCTTTTGTTAGCACTTCTTTTATGAAATTGTCATTGAGTTCAGTATCTCAAGGCTTTCCTATCTTTCAAATGCTTCAGAATAGGGTCATCATGTCCCTGAGCCATGTTATGCAAGTAAGTATTCTTTAAAAAGGTCAGCCCAAACTCAAGAATTCCTTGAGATTTTTTTTTCTCTTTTTGCGTGTGTTTTGTCATCATCAACCTTGGCCTTTTTCTTTCAGCTGCTCTGAAATTTTACATACTTATCTGGTTCTAATTCACATTCCTCTGTAGGTTCAGAATTTTATTAATGGTCTCAAATTGCTATTAAGTAAAAGCCTATTACTGTAGAGAAAAAAAGGCAAAGAGGAACATCCTTACTTTATGTAAGTTAGACTCTAATGGCTTGAAGCATAACCCAGTAATTTGTGATGCTTTATACAAACAAAGCCTAACTCCTAGTGGCTCTGGTGCTTCACTCCATTTGGGCAATCTCAGAAAGGACAAGTAGCATGATAAGGTTTACTACCTCAAGATAATGAGCCACTCTCCTAAACTCTATTCAAATACAGCTGTAAGCAAAGGACTTAGGAGACAGGGTTGTTGGCTCTGTGTGTCCTGGCTGTGCAGTCTTCCATTCTAGCATTCTTGTTTGTATTCACCCACAGCTATCCATTCTCCTCTTTCAATATTTTAGTCTCCAGAGCCCCTCCTATAATCACCTGTAGATCTGCAGCATGGCTCATATTTGCCACTCAAGAAGACCCTTGTCTCTGAATCTGAGTCCAGCCTACTGTGTGTGTGTGTGTGTCTGTGTGTGTGTGTGTGTGTGTGAATATGTGTGTATGTAAGTGTGTGTGCGCATGTGTCTTCAAGCTGATTTTTAGTGTGGTTACTAACTTAGCTAATAAAGAAGGGGAGGGCATTGGCGTTCAGAGATGTAAAAATCCAGATTCTTCACAACTCGTCCACGTACAAACGATGCGAGACTGATGCAGGATCAGCCATAGATGGAATATCTATATCTCACCTCCTCTGCTAAGGCTCAGGGATCTTTGTGAAAGAAGTGTAGAATCTAGAGATAGCAGATGACTACAAGGAAGTGCTGTTTTATGGATACAGCATAGCATATTCACATGTGAACTCACAGCAGTTGTGGCAGCACACTCAAGATCTGTGCTTGACCAAATCCTGTCGTGAAAAGGATAGGTGAGCATGATGTCCCATTCTTCCTTAAGGAGTGATTGGTAATTCATAGCTTCTGGGAAAGAGAGAGAATCAATTTTCTTTAAGGTTGTGACCCCAAGTAAGTCAACTTTGCTCTAGTGGAAGGCCACACTTCTAAAAGTATATGGGCATTCTGAACTGTACCTGAAAGGCTTAAATTTTTGTAAGAATACAAGAAGTTGGGTAGGTTGGAAAGGAGGGCCAGTCTGGAGGAGTTGGAGCAGATGTGAACATGATCAAAGCACCTGTACTCTCTGATTAATTGAATAATTCTGAGTGAGGATATCTAGGCACAGAAAGACAAATGTTACATTCAATCTTTAGATAAATTTGCTTCATTTGGAATATTTAACATAGGTCAGAAAATTCTAAGGGGATCCAGAAGGTTCTTGAGGGAGGGGACATAGAAAGCACTAGGATAAATCCGATCTCCTCAGTAAATATGGAGCATGGGGACCTTGGGTTGAATGGGAGGGGAGAGGCAGAGAGGGGAGCAGAGAAAAATGTAGAGCTTCGATAAATTCTTATGGGGAGGGGAAGACAGAGTAAATTAAGGAAACTGGAAAGGAAAATAACACTGAAGACTTTTCAAAAGAGTAATACACGGACAAACCTGTTACATTCTTTATAGCCTACATTTATACACATATATTTAAAAGAGTTAAAGTGGAGCTAACCTATAATGAAACAACAATGCCTCTGCTTGACACCAGAAGCTAACTAAGTGCTTAGTCCCAAAAAAGGGCTACATTGTTTGGATTTGATAGCCAGTGAGATTGCAATGACTTCCAAACCATTGCAGGTTATTGCAGTGCTCCTGGTTAACCCCCAGATTTTGACTAAGGTCATAAGGCCCTATTGCTGAACACATCACAAACTTGATTCATTAACCACGAAAAGATCAAGGTGGTACTGACCTGGAAACTTCACCCCTGCTGTCTAACTTTCATAGTGCTGAAGGGCACTATGCATGCTACTGGAGGAGAAAAGTGATCATCAGCCATACTTAACTGTTAAAATTGCAAGCTACAATAATGACAGTAATGATTGGCCTGGCAAAGCATACCCACTGGTGCCATAGTGGCATAAGCATCATGGGAGTTTTCATTCCATCTACTTTATTACTGGATAGAAGTCCTGCACTACAAGATAAAATCTGTACCTGACACCATTATTAGGTCAAGAACCTATACTGGACAGCTCATGGGCCATAGGAGAAAACTCAATACTATTATGCTGCCAAATGAATATAGTCATAAACTGATTACTAATGATTTTGTGTTATACCTATATGTTGATGTATATCTCAGTCATCATCTGAGAAGCTTCTATTTGTACTGCACAGTGATTATCGTAGAGACTCACAACTGGCCAAGATACAGAGAACAAAACACTTCAGAATCTCAGCCTTAAATGTAATGTATATAATGCACCCCTGACTCCCAAGTTGTAGCAATCATTGCACAGGAAAAGGATGGAAAAACTGTAAGACTTAGAGGTGGTGGGGTGACTACAAGGAACTAGTGTCTTTGTGACACAGCAGAGCCACTTTACAGCATGCACAAGACCTGTCAAACAGAAGAAAGACAAAAATCTCAGCATAGAGAGGGAAGTTGGGCCTGGAATTCTTTTTCTAGCCAAGGAGTTATTGACAGTTGTTAGTTGCTAGGAAAGGGAGGGTCAGCTCTCTCAAAGAGTTGTAGTCACTGATCAGTCAAGCATGCTCCGGTGGACGTCTACATATCTAAGACTGTTTGGGGAGTACACATTGACCTTGAGATGTGTGTTGGAAAAGACACAAAATTGGATGAGAAAGGAAGGGAGTGTATCTGGAAAGTGGCAGGAGATGAATGGTAAATATGATCAAAACTTATTGTAAAAACCAATCTTGAAGAACTAATGTTTAAAAAGATAAAACAAAGTATAGTGTGTGCCATTCTCAAAAAACTAATAAAAATGAAGAAATCCATGGACTTCTTTCTGTACTCTAAAAAGACTCACCATTTATTTTCCAAATCTGACAATTTTCTTTTTTATTACAGCTCTACTGAAAGTGCCCACAGGGTGGATTTTTTTTTTATTCCTTGCCACTTTGGTCTAGTACTTTGTGAGAAGGCTCACTATTGTCTTCCAAAATTTGTTACTTTAAGTCCTTTCCTAAAAATGGCTTTTCACCATGACACCAATGAGCAATCGAGAAAGGCCAGTGGCCCCATTTCTAGCGTCTGTTTGCTGTGCAGTCTGCAAACCTCCCATCATGAAGGGTATTCTTGCAGAATGCCACAGTGTGTGCCTGTGGGAGCTTTCTGACACTTTTTTTTATTACAATTCTACTGAAGATATCCGTAGGGTGAATGTTTTTAAATTCCTTACCACATTGATCTAGTACTTTGTGTGAAGGCTCATTTGTTTTCCAAATCTGAAGTTCAATATTTCTGGATTTCAGCTGGCTTTTAAGTATACTGCCTATAGTTGTGTTTCCTTGAGTTTCCTCATCAGCTACATCTCCCTGTAGCCATGCCTCTGATGTTGTGTTTCAGATTCATGAAACTGCGCAGCAGTGCTCATGCCTCTAATCTACCAGCTTCCCTTCTTCTAAGACACAACTTTGAGAATTACTCATTCTCTGGGAATTTCCCATGTGTTTACACAATTTCCATGCTGAAATAGACTTCATTTACTTCTGTTAATCTAGTTTTACAGGGGCCCCAGACAATTAACCTAAGATGGGTAGGTGGAAAATTGTTTTTGTATCATCTACATCATTCATAATAAATGATATTTGGATGTAACTACTTCTCTTATATACATGACTCACTTTTCTAGCTTAATTCTACTTGATTCAGTACTTTCACAAGATTTTTTTTCTTAAAAGGCACTGAACTTGAGAAAAAAATTAGCACACGATGAGACAACTTATCTCTCATTCTTTCCTAGAATTTATTTACTCTTAATATGACTTTGTTTATTTATAATAAAATTTTTTTTCTTCATTATAGCAACATAGTAAGACAAATATTTCTACAAATATGATATAAAAACAATTAGGCTTGTGGTTTCTAAATTTTCTTCTCCCCTGAGGCATTAGCTTTTTCCTATTTCAATTCATCATTTTGATAATTATTTTCATGTACATCTGTAATGTTTTCAGTGATTTCTATTTTAATTTTGACATTTAATTAACTTTTAACATTAATGTATATGAATTTTGCTTTATCCTCTATATTCCCAACACTACTATATCCACATACTCTATTGTAAATATTTATTTTTTCTCTATATTTATACTTCGTTATCTCAAAAATTTGGCTTTAATGACTACCATTCTCTTAAGTACCCAATTGCTAAACTTTAAGTTCAAAATAGTTGATGCAAACTAGCAAGCTAACACAGAACCGTACTCATGTATCTGGCCCATATGAACTGGAAACAGTAATTTTCTGCCTTAATTATTGTGGTGGTTTGAATGAAAATGTCCTCCAAAGGCTCATTATGACTGGCACTATTAGAAGGTCTTGGAGAGAGCAGGGATATAAGAAACATACCTAAACATAATAAGGGCAATATACAGCAAGCCAACAGCCAACATCAAACTAAATGGAGAGAAACTCCCAGTAATCCCACTGAAATCAGGAACAAGACAAGGTTGTCCACTCTCTCCATATCTATTCAATATAGTTCTTGAGGTCCTAGAGCAATAAGAAAACAAAAGTAGATTAATGGGATAAAAATCAGAAAAGAAGAAGTCAAATTCTCACTATTTGCTGCAGATATGATAGTTTATATGAGCGACCCCAAAAATTCTACCAAGGAACTTCTACATCTCAAAAACATTTTCAGTAATATAGGAGGATACAAGATCAACTCAAAAAAATCAGTAGTCCTCCTGTACACAGATGATAAATGGGCTGAGAAAGAAATCAGAGAAACATCACCCTTCACAATAA
>NW_004949111.1:7549706-7552042 GCF_000317375.1 Microtus ochrogaster
AGTGTGGCAATTTCTCAGAAAATTAGGAAACAGCCTTCCTCAAGACCCAATAATACCACTTTTGGGTATATATTCAAAGAATGCTTAACCATGCCACAAGGACATATGCTCAACTATGTTCATAGCAGCATTGTTTGCCATAGTGAGAACCTGGAAACAACATAAATGCCCCTCGACTGAAGAATGGATAAGGAAAATGTGGTACATTTACACAATGGACCACTACACAGCAGAAAAAAATAACGACATCTTGAAATTTGTAGGCAAATGGATGGAGCTAGAAAACATCATTTTGAGTGAGGTAAATCCAGACCCAGAAAGACAGTTATCACATGTACTCACTCATAAGTGGTTTTTAAACATAAAGCAAAGAAAACCAGCCTACAAATCACAATCCCAGAGAACCTAGACAACAAAGAGACATTGATCTTTGAGGTTTTATATGTTCAGCCAGGCCCAGTCTCTCTCTCTCTCTCTCTCTCTCTCTCTCCACTGCCTGCCTATCCAGATGAACTTTCATCTACCCCTTTAGCACTATGTCTGCCTGCTGCCATGATTCCTGCCAGGACAGTAATGGAGTAAACCCCTGGTCCTGTAAGCTAGGCCGAATTAAATGTTTTCTTCCATAAGAGTTTCCATGGTTGTGGTGTTTTTTCAAAGCAGTAGAAACCCTAAATAAGACAATATCTTAGGACCAGATTGCAGGCAGCTATAGACTATTGCTATACCTCCAATGCCTCAATATTATTCAAAGTAGTCAACATTGAAGTGCTTCCCATGACCTGCCTTTAAACATTTGTCTTGCTCCTGTCTTCTGTTTGCACTTCCGTGACTTGACTGCTCTTATGTTTTCTGCATTTTATTTTGCATAGAAGTCACCACCTCTTATATCTATTTACAGATTCATAAGCATAGGATATTTTCTTTTTTCTCTGAGCCTCTCCTCTGTTTCCACTTGTAGCAACACTTATAACCTGATACAATACTGCAGAACACATAGTTTTCATACTTCCATCCTATCAATATCTTTACACATCTGACTGATGCCTTCTTCTCCTTTTCTCTTCACAACTCAGTACAGGTAGTTATGCCTATTGATTTCCAATGTTGCATAAACTTCCATAATTTCTAGCTCCTTTTGGCTCCCTGTTAAAAACTACCATTGCTTAGATCAGTTGAGTTTTGTGATTTCTTGGAACTCAGATAGTGATACCCCTAAATTAAAGTGTATCTCATATTCCATTTGAGCATCATATTTCATCTAAACAATGTGATCCAAAAGATCACTACAAAACAGCATAGAATCAGAGTCCCTAATTTTTTTTTCGTTCCTCTTCCCTATACACAAGATCTCTGGAATGCCCTTATGTGCATTAAGTTCAGACTGCCTAAAGGACTTCGACATTGCCTTCCAGGCCTTCCCTGGAGTCTTATGTCTGTCTCAGCAAAGAAGTGTGAGGAGTGTAACCACTCATAGTCAGCTATCCAATACAGCCAGGGAGCCTGAGTTCAATCTGCCAGAGCTCCAGGATGAGAGATAAACACGGTGTGATGTTTAGTACTGACTTTCAACTTTATGAGATTTAGAATCACCATGGGAATTATCCTCTGAGCATGGCTGTGAGGGATTATATAGATTATATTCATTCAGCTACATCTTTTAGTCATATGTTTAATGCTTACTGGATCTGTAAGTATGGAAACAGATCCACTCATAACAATCTCAGTGCTGTGTTTACTTCTTTCTTTCCCAATACACATGGGAGACACATGGCTAGAGCATATGTCATACCAGAGTCCACAATCCATGGAATCCTCAAAGAGTGGTAGGACCACCTACATAGCCCATAAACTTCAAGTGGTCCACTGAAGCTGTGGTCTACAAACAAGAGGAGTGACTGAAATAAAGAGACTACTGGGCATGAGGATCCTAAGTCTTAGCCTTATGCCTAGAGAAGTGTAGCTGCTACTCCTTGCCAAAGAAGCCTCTCTTTACAGCAAATGAAGCCCATCACAGAAAACCACAACTGGATATAATGCAGAGATCAAAAGATTGTGGGGATCTCAGTCCCAAATAATACATCTACATCACAGCTCCTGAATCTGTATAGCATCATGGAAGAGGACTTGGAAATATTCTAAGAGCCAGAATACCTGGAAATCTACTGTTAAAGAGTCTCTTCTGTACACAGGTCCTTAAACAAGACCAGAACAATGGCAGCCATATATATATATATATATATATACATATATATATGTATATATATATATACATGTATATGTGTATATGTGAGAGTGATAATTAAAATAGAGCTATAAACTCGAGAGTGGTGTGG
>NW_004949111.1:7552697-7563945 GCF_000317375.1 Microtus ochrogaster
TCTGTGAACTTGGTTCAACTATCTCTGTAGATTTCTTCATCATGATCTTGACATCCCTTGCTCATATTTTCTCTGAAAAGATTTTCTGTTTTATTTTTAGTTCCCGTTTTATCCCTATCTACATTTTAATGTATTTTTTTCATGATTGGTTAAATCTTTTTCTCTTTTTCATTTCTTTTCTTTCTGGCACTTATGTGTTCTTGCTTTTGCCTTTGCTATCCTTTTAGTAATATTTTTATTTCATCTTTTTCTTTAACTATTTACATGGTTTGTTTTTATTCCTTTTATTATATTTATACCGTATTTATCATATCTTATTCACATATATTTCCTTACAGAAAACTTTCTTTTTTCCTTTCTATTGCTTCTTTCCTCTTTCCCCACTTTCTTCTTTTATTCACCCTTGATTATCCTCTGTTATTTATTTTCCTTGCCATATTCTTTACCTAAGTATCTTTTATATCTTCCCCATAACATTTTAACTTTATAGCATATTGCAAACTTTATAATTTTTATTTTGTGGTCACTCTTATTGTAATATTTGGCTTTAGACAATTTTAAGTGAATTTGTATTGGTTGCTTAGTTTGGTGTTATTGCTCTTATAGTAATTTGTTTTCTTCTCTATGAACTGATCACTAAAGTGTAGGTGCATTCTAAAATAATACCAAAGTACAAGTAGAAGCATTTTACAAACCACCAGATGCACAAATCAAGGCATGGAATATAGGAAACATGACAATGCACAATGTGACATGTTTCTGTCCTAAAATCATAACTACGCACTTGTTGAATCCAAAAATACTGAAATGGATAAAACACCAGATGAAAAATTCAAAAGTTTACTTGTAAAAATCATCAAAGACTTTAAAAATTGAACATAAAAACCAATGAATAAATTCAGGAAATTAATTTAGGGTCAAATGAAGAAGGCAAACAATACAGTGGCAAGATCAAAAATAGAATAGACCATGGGAAAAAAAGGATAAGCTCAAGGGAATGATCTAAAAGGTAATAAAGAAATTTATTACCACATCTTCTGGCCATAATCTAGAGATGAAATCTAGGAACCACAAAGTGAAAGAATAAGTTGAGATCTTTTAAAAATAAATAGAAAATATATTCAATTAAATTATAACAAAATTTCCTAAATTGATGGGGAAAGTGAATATGCAAGCACAAGAAACACCTAGAATTCCAAATTATTGGGGCTGGAAAGATGGATCAGTTAAGACCATGGTTCAATTCCCAGCACCAACAAGGTATCTCACAACTGTCTAGAACTCCAGCTCCAGAAAATCTGATATGCTTTTCTGACCTCTGGAGTTATTAAACACATATACTGTCTACATATATACATGCAGACAAAATATTGATACACATAAAATAATTCTAAAAATAGAACTCAGGATATGATCAGAGATGGACCTATTTTCATTATTGTGTAGATATCAAAACTACAGAAATAAAAATTATTAACTGTTGTAAGAAAATAATCCATATCATTTATAAAGGTCAACATATCAAAATCACATTGGATCTCTCTAAAGCCCTAGAAGTGGGAAGTTGTGTAATGAACTGCCAGAACTGAAAATGAATAACTGCTAACCAAAACATAATATCCAGAAAAGTTATCCTTTAAAATGGACAGAAAAATGAGATCTAAAGCAATTCATGGCCAGAAGCAAGTACCTGCAGAAGATACTTAAAAGACTCTGAACTAAAGAAAAGAAAGAAATACTATAGCAAGTGTGGAATCACAGGGAAAACCAAATTCTATGGCAATAGTAGATGACAGAAGGAGAACTAAGAAGGACTTTGTCATGCCCAATGCAATAAACCAACAAATGTCTCATACTAGTGTTCAAATTAGCTTTCATGTCTCTGGCAAAAGCGTAAGGGAGAAAGGGCTTACTTTTGGTTCCCATTTTGAAGGTACAGTCTCTTGTTGGGGGAAAGTGAGGCAGCTGGTAATGAATACTTACGATGAAGCTTAAATGTAGTTTTCCTGTTTCAGTGCTACTTTACAGGAAAAAATTAATTTCTTTTGTATTGTATACATTAGGCATGGATCATTTATATCATTGGATCTCCTTTATCAGGTAATTTCACTTTTTTCTTTTGGATTTTTGAGACAGGGTTTCTCTGTAGCTTTGGAGCCTGTCCTGGAACTAGTGCTTGTAGACCAGGTTGGCCTCAAACTCACAGAGATCTGCCTGCCTCTTCCTCCCGAGTGCTGGGATTAAAGGCAAGCACCACCACCGCCTAACCAGGTAACTTCTCTTGAAGTACTTCTGAAGCTTCTTTTCAGTGCTGGAATGGCGGAGTGCTGGTGTACCCAGGGCCTAGTAACAGGCTAGCACTCTACCCCTAAGCTCTACCACAGCCCTGAACATTTCTAAAGATTCTTTTATGGTAGTAATATGATGTAGGAGGATCTTCTGTCTATGTGTTACTTTCATTGGTTAATAAAGAAACTGCCTTGGCCTTTTTATAGGCTAGCCCTTAGGTGAGTGGAGTAGACAGAACAGAATTTTGAAAGGAAGAAAGCAGAGTCAGGCAGATGCCATGATTCTCCTACCCAAAACGGACAGTGGTTATAATCTTCCCAGTAAGCTGGGTGGTGGTGGTGCATGCCTTCAATCCCAGCACTCGGGAGACAGAGGCAAGCGGATCTCTGTGAGTTCGAGAGTAGCCTGGTCTACAAGAGCTAGTTCCAGGACAGGCTCCAAAAACCACAGAGAAACCCTGTCTCGAAAAACAAAACAAACAAACAAACAAATAAGAGAATCTTCCCGGTAAGCCACCACTTCATGGTGGTACACAGATTATTAGAAATGGATTAATCAAGATGTGAGAGTAAGCCAATAAGATGCTAGAACTAATGGGCCAGGCAGTGTTTAAATGAATATAATTTGTGTGTTGTCATTTTGGTTGTAAAGCTAGCCATGCGGGAGCCAGGTGGGACGAAAAGCAGGCCTGCCTGCAGCTCCTTCTACAGTAATAGGATCATCTTAGCAAGAATATTGTAAAGGTCATTACAGTACTTTAATATGACAGATTAACTAATGATCTAATTTTCTTATGTGACAAATTAATACTCTTAGACTTAAATTTGGAAATAAGAATTTAACATACATATATAATCCTTAATCTCTTAAGGCGAAATTATGGCTTTGGGGTAAATTTGAAAATTTATACATATGTAAATAATCTTTTTGTTGGCCAATTGGAATGTAATGGCGAAAACAAAATTTCAAGTATAATATTTTTGATGTACAAATGGAAACATATTAACACAGAAATGCATACTTTTTCATTAAGTTATTGAGGGTTTATTTCCTAAAAAATAATCTATTCCACATGGACAGAAATGACTTGTCTCTCCTGAGTCAATGTAGAAAAATGTTACTTTAGCCTTGATTTTCAATTTTTCAGTCATCTTTTATTTGTTTTAAACTCACTGTTGGAATAAAATGAGTAATACATTATAAATTGACCTTTATATACTTTTTAAAATGAGACAAATCTACTTAATAATGCGTCTTTGTTCTCATGTTGCATAAAACCAAAACTTTGTATTACTAAAGGTTTATTTTTTCTGAGAAATTACCATACTGATTTACAAAGTTACTGTACCAGTTTGCACTCCCACCAGCAATGGAGGAATGTTCTCTTTACCCCACATCATCTCTAGCATAAGCCGAATGGATGGATATAAAAAAATAACATATTGATTGAGGTAACCCATACTCAGAAAGACAAATATAATATGTACTCACTCATAAGTGACTTTTAGACATAAAACAAAGAAAAGCTACCTACAATCCACAACCCCAGAGAACCTAGACAACAAAGAAGACCCTAAGAGAGACATATATGGATCTAAATGGGAAGGAGAAAAAGACAAGATCTCTTGAGTAAATTGGGAGCATGGGGGTTGTGGGGAAGGACAGAAGGGGAGAGGGGAGGAAGGGAGGGGAGTGGAGAAAAATGTATAACACAATAAAAACAATACAAAAGATTTATTTTTATTTATGTATGTGTCTCTTTGTGTATGTATATATCATCATGTGTATGTGAGTTTCTATAGAGGCCAGAGTAGAGTGGCAGAGCTCCTGCAACTGGAGTTACAGGCAGCTCTGAACTGCCCAACATCACTATTGGGAGGTGAACTCAGGTACTCTGAAAGTGCAACAGTGCTCTTACTGCTGAGCCATCTCTCCCAACTATTGAAATAGTAATCATATGAACAATGACTTCATGTTAAAACAGGGAACTTTTGGATTATTCACAGATGTTTCAAACTCCACAATTTTTCAGTGAAAACAAAAGTAGGCTCTACTTTGCAGGACGATGAATAGTTTTTAAAATGCTTTTTATTATGCATAAATGTGTATATGCATAGTAATGCATAAATGTGGGTGTTCTTCAGTGCCCACAGAGACCAGAAGAGGCATTCAGATCCCCTGGAGCTGCAGTTCAAGGTGGCAGTGGTGATCCATTTAATGGGACTCTGTGAATCAAACTCAGGTCCTCTGGAGAAACATCAGTGCTCTTCCCTGCTGAGCTCTCTCTCTAATCTCTTGATGCACAATTTTCAAAATTGTTCTATAAGACTGTGCCAATAATACCCAAACTTTTAAACAGTGGTATATGTTTCTAAATTATATTAGCTTATGTTATTACTCCAATTACTATAGAATATAATTTTTCAATCAATTTGTCTTTGTTAATTACCATAATTCCTAGAAATATTTATGACCACAACTTTTAAAGCCAATGTTCTCTTTAGTTTATTTGTTTGTGTGATAGATGTTAACTATTTTTTAAGTATTCATATGATAGCTTATGTGATTCACCTTGCAAATTTTCCTACTTGAATTTCTAATCTTTTAGTCTAAATCATGTCTGAGACTTTTCTAGCTCTCTGATACTATTAACATCTGGAGTCTCTCAGGACTCAGACCTTGACTTTCAACTAAATTTGTATTGTGTCCTTTGTCATGTTCATTTAGCCTCAATACTTCGCTAATTTCTTAAAACATGATGTACCTTTATTATCACTTGATAAACTTTGTTAATTTTGAATATTTAATTAAAAATTAAATCTCTGTAAATAGCTTCATCACCCTATGAAATTTACAAAAATATCCCCCAAAGCATGCAAATAAAATGGAGAAAAATACCAGAACTCTCCCTTTATGAGAGTCATAAATTTCATATTTGTGTGTGTGTGTGTGTGTGTGTATGTGTTTGTGTGAATCCATATATGTACTAATGTACTAACTGGAGAATGTGATTTCACCCAAGTAATTGATCCTGATATATTGAAAAATTCAGTAGAACATTGGTTGAAATATGAATATCTACAGAATTTCCATTTAAGCTTCCTTTAAATTTACTTCTGGAGCTGTCAGTGCTAATGTTTAGTTTTTATATAGTTCAACAAATTAAATAATTTAAGAAATTTTTAAACTATTTCATGTGGAATATATGCCAGTAGTTTCCTTAAAAATGAAAGTAATAGTTGAATTCTTTTTTAAAAAATGTAGAATACTAGAAATAATTTACTATCATAAAATGATAGTAATGATTTTTTTTTCAGACAGGGTTTCTCTGTAGCTCTGGTGCCTGCCCTGGAACTTGCTTTGTAGACTAAGCTGGCCTCAAACTCTCAGAGATCCGCCTGCCTTTGCCTCCCGAGTGCTGGGATGTTTAGATATCAGAGGACTACTGTGTGAAATCAGTTGTTTCTTTCCACTTTTACATGGTTTCTGGGGGTTGAACTCAGTTTGTCAAGATTTGTAGCTAGTGATTTTTTCAGCTGAGCTATTTCAATGGCCAATCTGTGATACCTGAAACCTTGTCTCAAAGAAGAAAAAAAGCCACTGAAATAGCTCAGTTTGTTCTTATCACTCTGGGAAGAAGATGACAAACTCGTGAACTTCCTGCCCCCACTTCCTGTAGCAATCCTTTCTCTGTTCTGCCTGCCAGCTCCAAATAATCACACGGAGACTTATTAATTATGAAAGCTCAGCCAATAGCTTAGGACTTTTTCTAACTAGCTGTTATAACTGAAATTAACCCGTGTTTATTAATATGTTGCCATATGACTCGTGGTTTTTACCTGTTTTCTTGCATGTCTTGCTCCCTCTCCTTCTAGATGGTGACTCTACCCTTCTTCCCAGAGTTCTTTCTGCTTGGTTCTCCTGCCTATTCCTCCTCCTGTCTAGCTATTTATTAAACCAGTGAGAGCAACACCAAGTAATTTGTCCCGTTATATATTTTCAAAATATTCTTTGCTCCTGAAGTTGTTCTGCAAGATGTTTCTTTTCCCTCTGAGGTTTACCCCACTTACAAAGTTCAAGAGATTTCCCTTCTTACAAATGTGTGAATGCTGATAGTTTGATTACCTGTCATGCATCACAAATGTTCTTAATGAGATCTAGATCAATGAATCCTAAAAATGCTTTTACTTAAAATAAGCAAATGTTAGCAAAATAACACTGGTAAACTTACTTAACACATGGTTGTCACAAATTTTTAGTCTGTGCATAACTGCAATATTTGTGAAGCACAATAAAATAAAAAATATCTGTTAGGCACAGACATGATTAATAGGCTACTGCAAAAGGCCCAAGGAAAATTATGTCCATTTCTCAGATTTTGTGATAAAAGGCCTTGAGTAAACTCTGAAGCTATAGTATTGTTTCCAGAAAAAGATGTTAATATTGTGTACTCAAAAATATACATTTTTCTGCAGCAGAGAAATAAATATTGTGTGGCATGAAACAAAATTTTAAAGAAAGATATTTTAATAGCAGAGTATTCAAAAGAGAGTAAAATCAAGTAAAAAGGTTTGAATATAATATACTATTTAAAATGTTTATGAAGTAATTTATTTGTACTTAGAAATAATAGGAAATGTGAATTCTTTTATATAAGATCAAGTATAACTTGTATGAGACAAAATAAATAGTCCTATGGTCAGGGAAATGCTATGAAATGAGGTTTGAATATATAGAAGTGTATTGAAGGACATGCTTTTTAACCTGAGTCATGAGGTTGATGAATAATCTTCTATTGTGTGTGTATATATAAACATGAAAGATGTATCATGTTTTGTTCATTCTTTTATCATTATCATTCACCTAGTTTGCTTTCCATGGCATAGCCGTTGTTAATAAGCTTATAGAAAATAGTAGGTATCTCTTTTACAAATTTGGATTTATTGCATCCAGATATATGTCCAGAAGTGGAATCATTTGATCATGTGTACATCTATGTCTATGATTATACTGTTTTCCATAACAACAGTACTAATTTCAGTTCCAACAGCACTATATAAGAAATTGCTTTTTCTCCATCGTTGGTAGCACTTTTTATTTGTCTTTTGATAACAGCCATCTTATTAAAGTGGGTTTATATCATATTAGTCTTGGTTATTTGCACTTCTGGATAGGATTTTACAATTTTTCTAGTCATTTGCATTTTTTATTAATGCCTTCTCAGATTGTTTTCAACATTTAAAATTATATTATTTGGTTTTGATCATTTGTAGCATGAATAATAAAAACCCAGAGACAGATAATGAGGTTCAAGTTGAAGATCAGAAAAACCACCTGGCCAGCCACTGGCTCTTACCTCTACCTCAGACTGAAATGGGTGATACTGCCTCCACTAATCATCAGAATGAGACTGAGACCCTGAACTCCTGTCTCATCCCACCTTATATTCCACTCTAGTGCTGGGATTAAAGGCCTGCACCACCACTGCCCGGCCTCTGTGGCTAACTAGTGCAACTGCTGGGATTAAAGGTGTGTGCCACCACTGCCTGGACTGTATGGCTGGCTATCATGGCTGCTTTGCACTCTGATCTTCAGGCAAGCTTTATTTATTAAAACACAAATAATATACCACTACAATTGTTGGTCTTTAGATTTCTAAATTAAGTAATATACTTATTTATTTTCAGTTTCTTATATAGTCCTGGCATTTAAGTCTTTGGTATATAGAGAACCTTTTTCTCATTCTATTCTTTAAGCTGTTCTGCATTTCAGTTGTTGACTTTGGTTTATAGAAGATTCTTGGTTTATTATAATCCTATTTGTATATTTTGCTTTTGTTGCCTATACTTTGGGATCTTGTAGAAAAAGTCATTGCCTATATCAGTGCCACTGGAACTCTTTCCCCATTTTCTTCTTATAGTATCATCTTATGATTTATACTTAGATGTTTCTTCAATATGACTTGACTTTATGTGTGCTTCTCTCTGTGTGTGCAGTATATGTGTTTGTACATGTTCCTCTGTGTACACACAAGTGCATGGGTGGAGTCTAGTGGCCAGAGGTTGTGGTCTGATATCTTCCTTATTCACACCCCACATCATATTTTGAGATAATGCCTTTCACAGGACCCAAAATTCACCAATTATCTAGGTTGGCCATGACCAACGTTCTCTAGAGATTCACCGTGGACTGCAGTCATAGATATGTGTCACTAACATCAGACTTTAATGTGGATCCTGGGATCAAAACGCAAATCCTCATGCTTGTGTGAAAAGCTCTTACCAATGGGTCATTTCTCCACGTATGGATTGATTTTGTATAGGATCAATGGTAGGGTTTGCATTTAGTTATTTACATAATGCTATCCTGTTCCTCAAACATCACTAAATGTTGTTCTTAGTATTTTATTAAGCATCTGTTAGATAAAGATAAATGATATTACTAGCAGCTCAATTATGGTCCATTTATGTGTTTGTTTGTTTGTTTTAAGATTTATTTATATATTATGTATACAGCATTCTGTCTACATGTATGACTGCATGCCAGAAGAGGACACCAAATCTCATTACAGATGGTTGTGAGCCACCATGTGGATTCTGGGAATTGAACTCAGGACCTCTGAAAGAGCAGTCAGTGCTCTTAACCTCTAAGCCATATTTCTAGTCCCTGTTTACTTGTTTTTATATCAAGGCAATAATGTTTTAGTTCCCCAGACTCTTTAGTATGCTTTGAGATCAGACATTCTGATACATTAAGCTCTGTATATTTTGTTCAGATTACCTTGACTCTTTAAGGTGTTCTTTGCTTTCATATGAATTTTATTTTTTCAGTAAATTTGTGAAAATTTTTCATAATTTGACCGTAATTTCATTAAATATCTAAATTATTTTGGGTAGTATGGATATCTTACCAATTTTATTTATTCTAGACCGTGACCACAGAAAATCTTTCCTTATTTTATCTTTGTCAGTTTCTTCCATATTTTATAATTTTCATTGTGAAGTCCTCTCACTTAGTTCAATTTCTGAATACTGTTTATAAAATATCATTATTTATCTTTTGAAAATTCTCTGCAAGTATCATGTATTTGAATCATAGCCACCCCCTGTTCAACCTTCCAACTCCACCAACATCCCTCAATATATTATCTTTAATTTCTTCTTCCTTTCTTTTTATAATACACTAGGTCAAATTAGTATTGCTCATACATGCAAGGGTATAGGACCGTCCACCAGAGCATGAATATTTAACAGTAGCCTCACCCTTGAACAAGAAAGACTCCTCTTCCCCCCGTATCTATAAACTGCAAATATCTCCTTAGCAATGGTGGGGGGCCTGTGAACCCCTCCCTCATCTGTGTTTGAATTTTGATTAGCTGGTTCATGAGCAGATCTAGTGCAGATAATCACAACTGCTATGGCTTCATGAGTGCAGACAACTACTTTATGTCCAGATGACAGCATCTCACAGCATGCCTCCCCATCCTCCTTGTCCACTTCCTCCTTCATGCTGTTCACTGAACCTTAGTGCAGTGAGAACTGATAGGTTGATGTAGACGTTCCGCATGTGACCGATTACACACAATCACTTATTCTTAGCACTTTGACCAGTTGAATTTCTCTGCATTAACCATGCCCACTGCCAAAAGAAGCTTCTCTGAGCAAAGTTGGGAGGTATATCTATTTATTAAGTGAAGTAGATTTCCTGAATTGAAGGCTCAAGTTCTCCTTGGGTCTAGTCTATTTGGTGTTCTGTAAACGTCTTGTATCTTCATAGGCATTTCCTTTTTAAGGGTGGGAAAGTTTTCTTCTATGATCTTGCTGAATATATTTTCTGTTCCTTTGAGCTGGTATTCTTATACTCTTATTATTCTTAGGTTTGGTCTTTTCATAGTGTTCCAGATTTTAAACATGCTTTGTGTTATGACAATGTTGACTTTAATGTTTTCTTTGACTGATAAACTATTTCTTCTATCATATATTCAGTGCCTGAGACTCTTCCATCTCCTGCATTCTCTTGATTGTTTGTATTCGTTTACCCAGATTTTCTATTTCCAGAATTCCCTCAGTTTGAGTTTTATTTATTGCCTCAATTTCAATTTTTAGGTCTTGAACTGTTTTCTTCACCAGTTTGATTGCTTTTTCATGGCCTTCATTAAGAAATTTATTGATTTCTTCCATTTTTTCTTGTTTTTTTCTCCATTTCTTTAAGAGAATTTTTTATTTCCTCTTTAAAGATCTCTATCATCTTTATAACGTTATTTTTAAGGTGGCTTTCAGAATAAATTTGGAAGAATTTTCTCGTGTTAAGATCACTGGAATAGTTTAAAATGGATTGTTATTTACTGTGCTGTAAATTTTTGTTATAATTCAACAGTGCAGCCATCTGATCCTGGGCTTTTGTTGTGGGAGAAAGTTTTTAGTTTTTGTTTTAGTGAGACATTTATTGTTGATTCATAGATGAGATTGAGAGTGAGTGGTGTAGGAAGTCCTTCTGTATTTGTGTTGATTTCATTGGTTGAATAAAGAAGCTGCCTTGGCCTTTTGATAGGGCAGCCCTAAGGTGGGTGGAGTAGACAGAATGGAATTCTGGGAGGAAGAAGGCAGAGTCAGAGAGAGCTTCCATGAAGTCGCCAGAGTCAGATATGCTGAATCTTTCCCGGTAAGCCATGACTGACCTCGTGGTGCTACACAGATTACTAGATATGAGTTAAAGCAAAATGTGAGAGTTAGCCAAGAAGAGACTAAATATAATGGGCCAGGCAACAATTTAATTAATACAATTTCTGTGTTGTTATTTCTGGTGTAAGCTAGCTGGGTGGGACAGAACAAAATGCCTGTTCTTCTTACTACAAGTGAGAGGCCAAAATAGTGATGGGGTGAGGGAGGGAAGGATAGAAAGAAGAGAGAGAGAGAGAGAGAGAGAGAGAGAGAGAGAGAGAGAGAGAGAGAGAGAGAAA
>NW_004949111.1:7564045-7571655 GCF_000317375.1 Microtus ochrogaster
AGAGAGGAGAAGAGCTCCTATATATAAGCAGAAAGTAGAGTACCCTCAATCCACTACATTAGTCTGGGACTTATTTAAAGGACTTATTGATGAAAATGTGTTACTTGTTATTATCCCATATTTATGTGTCTTCATGGTAAGATTTGGTAGGTTAAATGTATCTGTTTTGATAGATTTTCTAATATATTGACATATTTGTTCACAATAATCCACAATAACTCTTTTCATTTCTGTGGCATCAGTTAATGTATCTTTTTACCCCTCTAGTTTGTTTAACTCACCTTGATCTTTTTCTTGGTTAGTCCAGATAATTATTTTTATGTTTCATTTATAGTTTGATAAAAAATGCTGTATGATATTACTAATTCTCAATTTCACTTCCTTGTGCTTTGATTTTTTTCATATGTTTCTTTTTATTACTTTTGCTTTCAATTTGCTCTTGTTGTTCTTTCTCAGGCCTTTCATTAATAGCATTTTTTAAATTTTCAACTCTATTGATACTTATTGTTTTCCTTTGAGTACATTAAATTGTGTTGTTTTATAATGTTTCTTTCACTCACCAGTCAATTTTATGTATCTAGTGCATCATTATCTGCACCAATTTTTGTGAGTTGGCTTTATACAAAGTGAATTTTCTCCTGACAGTGTGTCTCCAGTTACTGCTTTGGTAAGCAACAATCCCTGTAGTTTCAGTGGGGTGAATTCATAATGGTTTATTTACATTTCTGCTGGTAATCAACAGTGTGCGTCATGGTGCATTTGTCAGTAGGGCTAATTTACTTTATTTACCAGGCTACATTTAGAAGAATGTAATCCGTTGGCCTGTACAAATACGATACATACAATTGTAAATGTAGTGTCCCTTCTGTGGCCACTCTAACACAATAAGAATGGTGGCACTGTAGTTGTGTTGAAAAGTAGATATTTTTTTCAGCAGCAACATACTCTTGTGCCTGCTAGTTGCTCTGGTGACCACAGGTCATCAGCCAGTGCAGTAGTTCAGAAATACACTACTGCTGTAATACACATTCTCAGGTGCAGTGACAACAAAGGCCAACTTCGCAGCTTACCATGATTAGGGCAGAAGCTTCACCAAATTTGTAGCTTGGGCAGAGTACAATGTTGGCTCAGGCTGATCCTCTAACTTCATGTTAAGTGACAGTACAGCGTCAACTGTTGGTCAACTTTCCAGCAGCAGTATCTGTTGCAGTCAGCAGCTGACAGAAATACAGATTTGCCCCCAATATATACGCCATGCCACAGACATTTAGTGCCAGGAAAGAGAAAATGTCATTCCTTTCCTTTTCAGTTTTTTTAAAATTTTATGTATATGTTTTGCCTACATGTATGTCTGTGCACCTTGAGTGTACTTGGTACTTAAGGAAGCAGAAAGGGAAAATCAGGTGCCCTGGAACAGTAGTTAATCAGTGGTTGTAAGTAGCCATCAGGTGCTAGGAATTGAACCCAGGCTCTCTGGAAGAGCAGTCAAGTGCTTTTGACTGCTGACTCATTTCCCCAGCACCTTGCTTTACTGAACTAGGCTACAGAGCTGCCTTCAGGTTCATTTGTTCGCTCGTTCATTCGTTAGTTCCTTCCTTTTTTTTTCCTTTTTTCCTTCTTTCAATTTTTGGGAGTTTTTGAAACAAGGTTTCTCTGTGTAACCCTCCCTACATGTCCTGGAACTCACTCTGTAGGAAAGACTGGCATTGAACTCAGGATCTGCCTGCCTCTGCCTCCTGAGTGCTGGGGTTAAAGGCATGTGCCACCACTTCACAATTAGGTTATTTCTTTAATTGGGTTCTAAACTTGTAACAAGTATGAATCCTCCCTGTTGCAACAACTATTTATGTTCTCAGGAAAGTGGCAACATCTACAATGATGATGCCACTGACATTCACTCACGATTTTCCATCTAATAAAGAGACCTCCTGGCCGAGGAACAAGACAGTTTCTAGTTTGTATTATTCCACTTTCAATGCCACTGTTCTGTGTTTATGTATCTTAGAATTCCTTTCTTATACTTATTAGATTCAAGTGTCACTCTCTTAGATATGCAGGCATTTATTTTTGCCCTGCTTTTTTGGGGGAATATGGATACTTCTACTTAATAAAATTACCAACCACTGCTCAGAAAAAAAATATTTGCTCTGTTCATAGTCTTTGGACTAGTATTATTTCCTTTTGAGGGTACTTGGTTCTATCTCTTATAGTTCTTAGAATTTTTCAGCATCATCCCACTTGGGTCCAAATGTTTAATACATTAATACTCAGTGTACAAATCATTTTCAAATGACAGCATACAAATCATATTCAAATGACAGAAAATATTAAGTGTGAGTTAGGGAAACCTGATAGAAGGTTGTGACCATAACTCAGCAATGGTGGTAAGTTTTGTGCCAGGGTAGTAATAGTGGTAGAGGTGACAGGAAGTGGTTTTATTCAGATTATATTTTGAACAGAAGAGTAGGTTTGAAGTAAAGGGTGTGGAAGAAAATGAAAAGTCATTATAGGTTGGATAAGAAGCTTTGGAGAAAATTTGGGAATGGTTATGATAAATTTATAATATTAATGTGTGGATGATATTATGAGCTAGGGCTGGCTGAGAAATTGTAGGAAGAGAGTATCGAGAAAATAAACATCTCCCAGCTTATAAGAAACAAAATGTACACTTGCAGCCAACTGACAATACATTTTATAGCAGAACAAAAAAAATCAAAATTAGAATTTGTAAATAACAAAATAACAAAGCTGTATTGTATTATGTAGTTTCTAATGGAATAAAACCACTATTTAAAAATCTAAGGAGATGTATTTGAGACAACAGTGATTTAATGTTAAGTAATGCAGTTAGTTACACAGGACTCAGATTCTACTGGGAGGGATGACAAAAACAATTAACTAAATCAATATATAATTACAAATGGTGCAAAGTGCTATGAATAAAATTAGAGCTGGCAAATGGGCTAAATGTTTCAAGGGGTATGTTATCTGTCAAGTAAAACCTTTATGTGGAGGATGTGTTTGAGGTGAATCTTAAATCCAAAGTCAGAAATGTCTAAAAGTTAAGTGACTCATAAAGATCAAAGTAAAAGGTTAGTAACAATGAAGAAAAACTACAGTAACAAAATTGGTATCAGACAGATTGAATTCATATACAAAGATTTTTAAATTAAATGATAAAAATATTCATCAAAAGAATGACCTGTAATGACTTTCTGAGGTAAGAGAATTTCTACATAGTTATATTATATTATACTAAAAATACATGAACAAAAAGAAAATAAAATACAAAAAAGAACTATGATAGGTAAGGATTTACCATGGATAGAGAGGTTCTAAATAAATATGCCTAATTGTGTTTGTTTGATAGATGGGTGATATAATTACATATGGGAGGACATAGCAGAGGAATGCCTATAGTTGAAGGCAACTCTGTGCTATGTAGAAAGTTCGAGGCCATCTGGGACTGTGGAATGAGAGCTTCCCCCTGCCCTGAAAAAAAGTGTATCAAACTCTTTTGCCTAACACCAAATAATGCATTTTCATTTTGTATAATATTTTAATATTTGAGGATTGTTATGAATTGAGTTTTCCCCATTTTCTGAAACCCATATGCTGGAATCCTAATCTTCAGTATGGTGGTGTTAGAGGTTGGGATGGATTATGCAATGTAATTGAGACATGGGGTTGATTCCTCATGAATATGTCTAATGTTCTTTACAAAGTGTCCTCCCAGATTCTTTCTTTCATGCAAAGAAAGAAGAGAATTACTCTGAGAAACTGCAAACAGGTCGTCATTTCATAACCTGATCTCACAGCACCATACTTCCACTCTCCAGAACTCCAGGATATAAATTTTTGCATTTACTCATCTATATAGTTTACTATATATTTTTGTAACTGCCTAAACTGTTTGCTAAAAACTTTTGCAGCAATATAAGCACAGTTATGAAAACAATGCTCATACTTTGGCTGGTATCTAGTTCACATATTTTCATAATTTTATAATATAAGTTTATTACATATACATTTTTATTGAATATTATATTTACATTTTATTTATTTATATAGATTTTTGTTAGAATGTAATTGCATCACTCTTCTCCTTTCCTTTCTTTGCCCTTCCCAGATCACTTCCCTCAAACTCCTTCCATGTCTTTTCTACTCTCAAATTTATAAGTTTTTCTTGTATTCAATTATTATTTTACACAAATATACACACATATGCACAAATATACACATACAACCAGCTATGTTATGTGTGTTAAGTTGATGTTTGCATGTATATGGTTTTAAGACTGTCTATAGTGGACAGCCAATTAGGAAACTCATCCCTGGGAGAGGTTATATCTTCCTTTCTTAGCAGTCAGAAGTTGCCTATAGTCCCTAGTCTAGTGGTGTGACCTCATGATACTTTCCCCCTTTTGTGTTATCATGTCTACTGATACTGCTCTTGTTCAGATTTTGCTTAGGCAGACTTTTCTTTGAAAGACTATTTCATAACAGATTCTTGGTATTCTGGCTCTTAAACTTTCAAATCCTTATTCCAAGATGTTTCCTGACCTATAGGAGCTGTAAGATGGATATATATATATATATATTGTGGCTCAGCTCTCCATGATCAGTTTGTCTTTGCATTGTGTCCAGTTGTGGGTTTCTGTGATGGTCTCCATTCGCTGTAAAGATAAACTTTTTTGATGAGGGGTGGTAGCTAGTATGGGTATAAAAGGATAAGATTTGGAATGTAGTTAGGTGGGAAAACCCAATGTTGTATGATAGAGCCCAAGGAACCCTGTTTTATATTACCTAAAAAGCATATGCAATACATATAAGTGTATACATGCATATATACTCCCCACAAGAACAAATAGAGTAACAAAAACCCAAGTGCCAGTGAAATCTTCTAAAGAAGATTTATGTCTGGATAGTCCAAATGACTCTCAAGGTGATATAGACTATGTGTCTTTGGTTGCCTCTCAAAAGTTGAAGATAAAGACACAATTAGAACACAGGATGTGGATTATTAGAACTGAAACTGTTGTAATATGAGCGGTGCGCTGTGTTCCTGCCCAGCTCCGCACAGCTAGCTTTACCCGAAATAATTACATGGAAACTGTATTCTTTTGACCACTGCCTGCCCCATTAGTTCCAGCCTCTTACTGGCTAGCTCTTACATATTGATCTAACCCATTTCTAATATTCTGTGTAGCACCATGAGCTGGCTTACCAGGGAAGATCTTAATCTGCGTATGTGTAGGGTGGGAGAATCATGGCGACTGCCTGACTCGGCTTTCTTTCTCCCAGAATTCTGTTCAGTCTACTCTGCCTACCTAATTTTCAGTCCTATTAAAGGGTCAAGGCAGTCTCTTTATTTAACCAATGAAATTAACACAAAACAGAAGACTCTCCCCCATCATGAAACTAGAAGCCCTCATTCCTATAATCTTGCTACAAGAAAATACTATGCAAACTGCAAAGGGAGAGAAGCAATTAATAGTTCTACCCAGCTCCAACACATGAACCACAAAAATGTCCAGCATGACAATAGATCTATAAAAGTGCAGTAAGTGTTACGCATATGTTGGTGGTAACCAAGGGCTGTCTGATTTAACTTAGAGCCTCTCAAGAGGATGAAAACCATGCCTGGAAACCTAGCCAGTTTCCTAAAGCTGGTGAGGGCATAGATCTTAGAAAAGAATCCACTAGTAGAGAACGTATGTATTTCTTTTTTTAAAAAAATACTTTCTGTGTGTGACTGTTGCCTGCATGTATGTCTGTATACTACATGTGTGCTTGGTGGCCATGAAGGCCAGAAGAGGGTGTCAGCTTCCCTGGAACTGGAGTAATGGATAGTTGTGAAGCACCATGTGAATACTCTGAATCAAATCCAGGTCCTTGGGAAGAGCAGTCATTGCTTTTAGCTCCTGAGCTCTACAACCAGCCCCAGATTGTACCATAACATTATTAATTGGCTTTCTAGTCCTATGTAGTATTCTTATCTTCAAAAATGATTTTGTTTAATAGAAATATAAATTTTCTTTTTAAAAGATATAATTATGTATATTCTTTGAAAATTCCACAGATGAATAAAATAGTTTTTGATCATATCCGTTTACCACTGCCTTCCTCAACATCTCCCTATTGCTGCTCTCTCTCCATCAGCTGCCATCAACCCCTAGATCATTTATTTCAAGCATCAGTATAGCATAAGTAGTTAACAGTATATCACCCCAGATTTCATTAATTTTTCTTAATATCTTTTTTTAAAATTGAGCGGAGCTTAAGAGATTTTTACCCCTCACTGTCTACAATTGTCCCACTTAGTCTTTGCTAATGAAATTTTCTCTTCTTGTGGTGTTGAATTTACATGAAATTAGTACAGTGGGCCATTATTATTTCAATTTTTCCTTTTTATTGATTAATTTTGCTCTTTGACAGTTTCATATATTCAAATTATTTATTTTGACTATTCTCTTACCCTTTTCTCTTATTTCCCTGCAGTGGATTTTAACTCTTTTTCTCCCTAACAAGCCCCTTCCTAGATATGTGACTGGACATTGTTTCTTGACTCATTTATTTTAACAACAAGCACCACCTTTGTGACCATAGGATTGGCATTATCAACTGGCACCTTGAGCAGTTACCAGCACACAACTGAAAACATGACCCCCTCTCTCTGAATTTATCAATAGCTAATAGCTCAGTAGTGAGAGTTAGGAGCACTTGAGCCTCTCCTACGTCCATGCCCAACTGAAGGTACGCCATTTTATAGGCATCCCGAGTGTTTGCAATCACATCACTGTGAGTTCATAATAGCAATGGCTGTGTCTGGCGTAGAACTTAGCATTTCACAGCCTTTCTCCCTAATTTTTAGGACTTGAGACTTAGAGAGGATGATATAAACATATTCTTGGGGTCTGAACACGTATCTCTCAGTTAATTGTATTTTTTGATTAGTGTTAGCATAGTATATATTTTTTCTTTCAATTTTTATATTAATTTGTATGATGCTAGGGGTTGAGGCCAGGGTTTCATACATGATAAGTGAGCACTCTACCATGGAGCTATACTTCCAACCCTCATGCATTTACTTTTGAGCTATATTTGTTTTAATTTATTGTTTAACAACTATCTTTTTTCATTTTGCATGCCAAATCTATTTCCCACTCCCCTCCTTCCTCCTGCTCCCTCCACCTTTCCCCGCCCCCATCCTACCCCCAATCCACTCCTCAGAAATGGTAAGGCTCATTGGAGAGTCAACAAAGTCTATCACATTGCTTTGAGGCAAAGCCAAGGCACTCTCCATTATACCTAGGGTGAGCAAGGTATCCCTCCACAGAGAATGGGTTCCAAAAAGCCAGAACAAGCAGTAGTGATAAATCCTGATCTCACTGCCAGTGGACCCACAGTCTGCCCCAGCCATACAACTGTTACCCACATTCAGAGGGTCTAGTTTGGTCCTATATTGGTTCCCTCACTGTCAGGCTGGAGATGGAAGGCTTCCATTAGCTTAGGTAAGTTGTTCCAGTGGGTGTCCCCATTATGTTCTTGACATCTTTGCTCATATTCCCACTCTTCCTTCTCTTTGCCTGGACTTTGGGAGCTCAGTC
>NW_004949111.1:7572230-7581179 GCF_000317375.1 Microtus ochrogaster
TCGACTGAAGAATGGATAAGGAAAATGTAGTACATTTGCAAAATGGAGTACTACACAGCAGAAAAAAATAATGACATCTTAAAATTTGCACACAAATGGATGGAACTAGAAAACATCATATCGAGGGAGGTAACCCAGACCCAGAAAGTCAATTATCAAATGTATTCACTTATAAATGGTCTTTAGAAATCCAAGTGGGATGTTGCTCCTAGAACATGGTGATGGCCTTGCTGTTGATAAGCTTCACATCCTCAACCGTGACTGTGCCTTTGATCTTGCCATGGGTATAGTCTTACTGGAAGATGTATACCATGAAGTTGAGGTCAACGAAAGAGTCATTAATGGGAACAATGTCCACTTTGCCAAAATTAAAGGAAGCCCTGGCAACCAGGCATCCAACACAGCCAAATCTATTGCTCTGACCTTCACCATGGTGTCCCAGGAATGAGGCTGGAACTTCATGAAAAGATACAGCTGTCTCTAGAAGAAGAAAGAGTGGAGAGGTGCTTATTATTATTCTAATAGTGGGCTATTTTTCATCAAGAATTATATCTTTGCCAGTGACACAATTTATTTTCTATATAGCAAGAGAGTACGACTTATAAATATCAGCCAAATAAAATCACAATCTCCTGCTATATTACTGAAAGTGTTTATGAGTTGTAGATGTTCCTTGGTAGAATTTTTGTGATCACTTATGTTAACTATAATATCATCAGCAAACAGTGAGAATTGGACTTCTTATTTTGTAGATTTGTATCCCCTTGATATCCTTTTGGTGTCTTATTGCTCTACCTAGAACCTCAAGAACTATATTGAATAGATATGGAGAGAGTGGACCACCTTGTCTTGTTCCTGATTTCAGTGGAATCACTGGGAGTTTCTCTCCATTTAGTTTGATGTTGACTGTTGACTTGCTGTATATTGCCTTTATTATGTTTAGGTATGTTCCTTGTATCCCTGCTCTCTCCAAGACCTTTACCATAAAGGGATATTGAATGTCAGTGTGGCGATTCCTCAGAAAATTAGGAAACAACCTTCATCAAGACCCAGTAATACCACTTTTGAGTATATATCCAAAGGATACTCAATTGTGCCACAAGGACACGTGATCAACTATGTTCATAGCAGTATTGTTTGTCATAGCCAGAACCTAGAAACAACCTAAATGCTTTTTGACTGAAGAATGCATAAGGAAAATGTAGTACATTTACAAAACGGAGTACTACGCAGCAGAAAAAATAATGACATCTTGAATTTTGCAGGAAAATGGATGGAAGTAGAAAACCTCATTTTGAGTGAGGTAACCCAGACACAGAAAGACAATTATCAACATAAAGCAAAGAAAACCAGCCTACAAACCATAATCCTGAGAACTTAGACAACAATGAGGAGAAGAGAGACTTACATAGATCTAATCTACATGGGAAGTAGAAAAAGACAAGATCTCCCGAGTAAATTTGGAGCACGGAGACCTTGGAGGAGGGTTGAATGGCAGAGAGGAGAAGCAGGGAGGAAAGCAGAGAAAAATGTAGAGCTCAATAAAACTCAATAAAAAAAATCACAATCTCATTTGAATGATAAGTGTATGATGTAGAATCTGTTTCTTCATTTTCTGCTATTAATCTTATTCATTATATTTTAGTTACATTGGTTTTGATCTGTTTTGTAAAAAGTTAAGTGTATTCCTACCTCAGGGTCTTTATACTTACCATATTTTTCTGTCTCAAATCAAATTCATGTATTTCTTATTTGGAAGTCAATGTTTTCAATTCTGTATCTGGGTTTGATTTGAGACAATTTACTAAAACTTTGTGATCTTAAACAGAATCAACCAGAAAGCAAGGATTTACCAAGGCACAGTGACTTACCATCTTAAAATAGATTATTATAATACTAACCAATAATGTCAAATAGTGTTTATAGATTTTAATATGTTTTACTGCAAGATTTATTGGTTTGCAATAAGCATAAGGAAATAGCATACAGAATATACTGATACTGCTCTTTGACTGGTCGAAAACATTTCTTATGTTTATAAATAAGATAAATGATGAAGTCTTCAAAAGAAAAGCCAAGGGTACATTTCCTTAGTCTTTCAGGACTTTTATTACTATGTTAATTCCACTTGCTAGCATGTTTTAGTTAAAAATTCTGAAGTCATTCTAAGTGCTTGGTGTCTGTTTCACTTTTAGGGTCCATAGATACAGCAAGCATAAGACTAATTGTTTACATTTCTATTGTATTGTTTTATTTTTTCATCTGCCCTCTAATTAATACAGTGTGTTGTGAAACCTCAACAATGACTGCCAAAGCATAGCTTTTTTTTTACCTACCCCATTAGATTGTAAAATGCATTTGAGCTCTTTTGAAGTTCAAGGATAATGTTAATGAGGGAGGGAGGGTTAGGAAAATATTAATGAGCAAGAATTAGGTTGAAGTTAGATAGAAAAAGAGTGATTTTTCTTTTTCCCATAAGCTATCAATTGCAAATAGCTCCTTGGTTAAGGGTGGGACTTCTTTATGCTGAGATTTCGTCTTGCTTGAACTTGTGTTGTTTTTGTGTGTGCTGTCACAGTCTCTGTGAGTTGGCATGTGTTTCAGTCCTGTTGTGTCCGGAAGATGTTGTTTCAGAGGAATCATCTACCACCTCTGGCTCTTTCAATCTTTCTGCCTCCTCTTCTGTATACTTTCCTGAGGCTTGACAGATGGCTGTGAGCCACCATGTGGGTTGCTGGGAATTGAACTCAGGACCTCTGGAAGAGCAGTCAGTGCTCTTAACCTCTGAGCCATCTCTCCAGCCCCTCTTTTACATTTTCCATGTAGGTGTCTGTGTTAGTGTAAGAAGAAACTTCTGTGACTAGAACTGAGAGATTCATTGAGCTATTGGTACAGAAACAAGTCTCTAGGAGCCATTTTATTGCTATGTTCATTTTTCAGAATAATAGTAATAGGTTTTCCCCTAAGGCCCATGACATATCAAGTCTTCGTTTCTTGAGTCATCAAGTGTGGTTTCCGTTTCATGGAGTGGGCCTTAAATCTAATAAAGAAATGATTAGTAACTCTGATAATATTTTTGCCTCTATCAAACTAGTATACCTTGCAGGGATATTTCTGTTGTACTTCATGAGGTAGTTTCTTGAGTCATTAACAGTGTCAGGTATGATTTCCATTTCATGGAATGGGCCTTAAATATAATAAAGGGGTGGAGGAAGGTAGGGGTAGTGGGAGGAGGGAAGGGAGAGGGAACTGGGATTTTTATGTAAAATAAAAGATTGTTTAAAAAATCTAATAAGTGATTGGTAACTCTGATGATGTTTGTACCTCTATTACACAAGTATACCTTGCAGGCAGGTCTCTGTTCATAGTGTTTGTAGCTGGATGGCATCAATGATTATTTTTCTCCTGCAGTAGCATGCATAATACCTTCCAGAACTGTGAATGATAGTCAGTAATGATGAAGCTACTAGTTGAGTTCCGAGTCTGTTTCTCCACGTTCAGTGATGTAAGTAAGTGGTGTCATCAGCAATAGGGCCTTATCATCAAATTATGCAGAATAACCATTAAGTTTGAAAATAGCCTTGGATGTTTGCAGGGGGTTATGGGACCTCTTTGTCCAGTCACTCAACAAGAAGTAACCCATTCCTGGCACTGAGAGTGTTACTTGGTGGCATAAGATGTCTAGTTTTGGAGCATTGTGCTCCCCCATTGTGCAGTAAATTTGTTTAAATTCCTTTCATATATATATATATGCTTCTACACTAGTAGGTTCCTATATAGATGATTACATTTTTTAATTCACACAGAAGAAATAGAGAGGGTGAAAAGAAAGTAGAGAAGGCTATAAACCCTCAAAGTAGGCCCCCAGTGTCATGCTTCTGATAACAGGCTGAACCTCTTAAAAGTTGCCTCTCCAGACAGTACCAACACTGCGAGGTCAAACATTCAATTATATTTGCCTGTGGGCAACATTTCTATTTTAAAGTATCATGTACATGAAAAGCATTTCAAATCTGAGCAAGAAACAGTTGTGTTCATTGTTTCAAAATTTCACATTTTCCTACGGTCCCATTCATGCTACCTTCCAGAGTTCTTAGAAAGCTAAATAACACTGGGTGAATGACGACATCATACTTTGAGGAAGAAAAAGACCTGTAGCTATCCAGTGTTCCTCATTTCAATTGGAGGTTAGTAATAAGTATTTCTGATTAAGAATCTAAACACATATGTTTCATTAAAATTTTCACTGAGAAATAACTTTTAAAAACAAGAACCTAATTATTTGAAGTGTCCAGTTCAGTGACTTTCAGTATGTTCAAGAAACAAAACAAAGCTAAACAAAAACCCATTCTCTAGCTAGTACCACTCTTGCTCTTCCACTTGTTCATAGTCATAGCCTTGAATAATCCGAAAATTGCCCTTCCCTGAACTGCCAAATGTCACTGGAAATTTCTCTATAATATAGCATGTGGTCTTTTGGGAAAGGCTTCTGTTCCTAACATAATGGGTTCAAAGTTCATCTACATTATAGCATTTGTACATATTTTTTATGACCTGATATTCAATTTTATGGATACGTAACATTTTAAAATCCATTCGCACATGCATATTTGTGTTTTTCAAAGCTATTTCTGCATCTATTCAGATAATTGCATGTGTTCTGATTTTTTTTTATCTTCTTAATGCTACTTTAGTTGCTTTTCTGGCATTAGACAACATCTTCAACCCTTTTAAATTCCATTTCATAATGGAATATAATTAATGTTTTGTCTGGATTTTGTTTGCTAATGTACTGTTTAAGATTTTTGTATCTGCGTTTCTGAAGGTTGTTGGTACATAGCTTTCTTTTGTTGTGATATCTTTTTGTGACTGTTGTATGTTTGTGATACTGACTTTCTATGTGAAATAGGACATATCCATCCATCACTGAGCTTTTGAAATTATATATGAAGAGTTTTCATTAATTCATAATTATTTCTAGAATTTATTATTTATTTGATTTGAGCCATGGTTTTTTATTTGTGGTTGTGATTCTTTGAATGTTTATGTAATATCTTTACTTATTAACTATTTAATTTGAATGACATTGAATTAAATCACTATTTAATTTGAATCACAATATAGTTTATACCTTTATATAAAGTTGTACATTTCATTTAAATGCTTAATTGCTCAGAATTACAATTTTTCTTCAAAACCCCTTTACTTTTCAGTAATTTTAGTAATAACATCCCTGTCATTTCTGATCATAGTCTTAGTGTCCCCCCCTCCCTCTGTTGCGTGTCTCTTTTTCTCGCCTTATCAAAATTCTCTTTTAGAAGAAAACAACTTTTGTTTTTGCTAGCTTTGGAGCCTGTCCTAGAACTAGCTCTTGTAGACCAGGCTGGCTTCAAACTCACAGTGATCTGCCTGCCTCCGCCTCTTGAGTGCTGAGATTAAAGATGTGCACCACCACCACTCGACTGTTTTTGCTAATGTTTTATACTTTTATTCAAAATTATAAATTATAAACTAATCTCTAAAAAAGTTAAGCTTGTATCATGACTACACATGAATATCCCAAGGAAAAGATAATAAACCTCAGGAGATTATTTTAGATGACTTCAGTGGAATCGAAGTTTGAAAGAATTTGACTATATGACTTGTGTGAGTGTCATTGCATTCTTACTACAAAGCTTGCCGTAAACTTAGGGGATCTGCCTGTTTGAGATAACACCAAGTGCTACTTTTACAAATAATACTTGTTCCAAGAATTGATCATTACCTCTTCATTGTAATGATGGCGCCTCAATATTCCCTTTGATGTTAATTGCATCCCTTCCAAATTCTAAGCATCATTGAAAATAAGGAAGGTGGAATAATGAATACTATGTGTTCTCAAATCTTAATTATTGGATCTTATAACTGTCTTATATTTGACAAAACATCTTTGCTAAAAGTATTAAGTTAAAGCTCTTGAAATTAGAGTGTTATCTTGGATTACCAAGGTGAGCACTGCATGCATTATAAATGCTTTTATGTGGGAAAGAAAAACAGGAGATAATACTGGGAGGGACTCGTGGGAGGGGATGATGAGAAAATGAAAGCAAGATTGTAGGAGTTTGGCCACAAGACAAGAAGCTGTACAAAGTAAGGAACAAATTTTCTCCAAAGAAAATATAATCATGAAGGATTGTGAACTGTGAAAAAATGCATTTTGTTGTTTTACAGTTACCAAATGTATAGTATCTTATTACAGTAGTTACAGGATGCTAATGTAAAAGATACATGAAGGATTAATAGATTATCTAAAAGCTTTGGTTTCATGTACAAGAGACAAAATAAACGCAGGTAAATATATATTCCTATAATATATGCATACATTGATATTACCATAGATGTCAGAGATAGGCTTTTGTTGTAGTCTTCTAGGATCAAAGTTTAGAAAAACTGTTCACTCCTCAGTCAAATGTCTCAATAATTGGTATAAACTGATTACCCTAGTTTGGCAAAAGTGTTCAGTATTTGGTTAGTCAGATGTTGCCTAGAGGTTTGAACAATGGCTATTTAAGATCATTCTGTATACTCTAATGAAGGTTAAAATATGAGAACCATTGACTTTGAAGATAAAAATAGTTATCAGAAATCCAAGCTTCAACATTCTTTTAGAAACTTCAGGCTCCTGCATCATCGAGTCTATAAATTTATTGGAGGTTGCCAAATAAGAAGAGCCATTCAGTCCTGAGCATATCCCTCTGGGTAATTCTGAGAAGAATTACAAGGCTTAAAGTTGTATGTTTATTGGTTCAAAATTATTGTTCTCTGCCGGGTCATTGTGGCACTCGCCTTTAATCCCAGCACTCGGGAGGCAGAGGCAGGCAGATCTCTGTGAGTTCGAGACCAGCCTGGTCTACAAGAGCTAGTTCCAGGACAGGCTCCAAAACCACAGAGAAACCCTGTCTCGAAAAACCAAAAAAAAACCAAAAAAAAATTATTGTTCTCTTTAAAGTAGTTCAGTAAAATTGAATAACAGCATTTTTCAATCAGCTATATTAGTATATGTTTTGACAATGTATATATGCCAGTGACGTCTTTTCCTCTTTTGAGATTTCTTTCTGAATTTTCACTGTAGTGCAGGACAAAAACTCATAGAATGTGCATAGAAATGGATGATGCTAGTGAAAGGAATATAAAATTGATTTGTGTTTAATTGATTAATATGTTGATAGATTGACACAAGAGTTTTATATTTTCTATTGCAGTTCAAAGATTTATATGGTTATCTGTTGCCCGGCTCGCAGCTAGCTTTACCCAAAATAATTACACAGAAACTGTATTCATTTAAACACTGCCTGGCCCATTATATCTTGCCTCTTCTTGGCTAACTCTCACATCTTGGTTAACCCATTTTTAATAATCAGTGTAGTACCATGAAACTGTGGCTTACCAGCAAGATTCTAACCTATGTCCTTCTCGGGCCAGAGAATCATGTTGTCTGCCTGACTCTGCTTTCTTTCTCACAGCATTCTGTTTGGTCTACTCTGCCTATCTAAGCTGCTGTCCTATCAAAAGGCCAAGGCAGTTTCTTTATTTGACCAATTAAATTAACATATAGACAGAAGACCCTCCTACATCATTTTCCCTTTTTCTGTTTAAACAAAAAAAGAAAGGCTTTCACATTAACATAGTAAAATTACATATAACAAAACAGTTATCCAGCAAGAATTACAGTTACAATATTTATATCTAATTTATCTTTTATTATAACTAAGGAAAACTATAACTATCTATTTATTCTTCAACTCCATCAAAGACTCCAGAAGGATATAATCTTACCTAAGTAAACAAGAAATAAGCAACTTCTAAAACTCTAGAATAATGAGAGCATCTCGCTGCCTGGACAGTCACCCAAAGTTCCACTGTACCATTGGGGCATCTATCTTCAGCCTTCAGGCCCATAGTACCCAGCAGACTCTACCATGAAGCAGGAAATTTCAAAGACAGTTCAGTCACTTTCTTTTGTATCCTGCACAATATCTTGTAGACTCTTTCATGAATCAGGAACCCCAAAGGATCTTCTAACCTTTAGGCAAGTTCAGCAGCAATTCTCTGTGGATTTTTTATGTCCAGTTTATGCAACATTCTAGGAAAGAGCAGTTTCTTGCCCAAGTCGCTAACAAACTCCATAAGTAGCCTCTTCGATGCCCATCTTCCTCTTGAAGTAGATTGGTACTGCCAGGAGCAGACATGTCTCATTGTCATGAAAAGCCCTAAGTTATTAAAACTTTAAATGCCATATTCTGTAGTCTTTGAAAGATATGAAGAATGCCTATCTAACTGAAATATATTTCTATGTATCTAGAAAATCTAACACGACTACAAGCTTGACTATTATTGATTATTAGCCATTAACAACCTATATTTCTTAATTATACATTGCATTTTTAAATGAACTACACAATCACAATACCTTCATCAAGATCAGAAATACATATACATATTACAAAATTGACCTTAAAATCTATACCAAGGAAAATTATTCATCTCTATATCATATCATATCTTTAAACATAAAATAACATTTATAAACAATATCTGGGAATATGGACATAGTTATTTCTCTCCAATCATCCTCCTGTTGTATAGAGGCACTATTAATCAGGTCTTTTATGGTATAACCTGTGTGCTAGGTTCCTCTCAGTCAGCAGTTGAGCAAAGTAATTTTTTGAGGGTGTTCACAGCAACCGTTCAGGATGGCATACCATACCATATTGGGATAGAAGCAATCCACAGGGTCTCATCCTCTGTGAAAACAAAAGAACTTTTCCAAAGCATCATAACCTTGGATCCCAATTTTGAAGTCAAGATAGCTTTATAATATATATGTTGGATTAGCTTAGCTGAACACACAATCGTCTCTCTGTATTTAGCTCCTTCACAGTCAAAATTCAAAGAAAATACAATATACAG
>NW_004949111.1:7581994-7589209 GCF_000317375.1 Microtus ochrogaster
TACTCTATTATGTATATATTCCATACTTTCTTCATCCATTCTTCCATTGAAGGACATCTAGGTTGTTTCCAGGTTCTGGCTATTACGAACAATGCTGCTATGAACATAGTTGAGCATATACTTTTGTTGTATGATGGGGCCTCTCTTGGGTATATTGTAGGCAGCGCGTCCATCTCATAATCGGATTATTTTTCTTTATTTCTTTTAATCTATAACTATTTGTACTCTGTCTCTTTAAAGACTTTACCTTTTTTTTTTAAAAAAAAAGGCATTAACTTTATTCCCTATATTCCTTTTCTTTTCTCTCCCAAGCCTACTTATGTCTAACACTATGATCCATTTAGAGGTCTTTTATATCTGAATCTGTGATATTCAATTGCCTGTAACTTTTTTACTGTCCAGGAGCACTTCTTAAAATGCTAAGCACTTCTTAAAAACTTAAGTTGCGCCATGTATAGGTAATATGATAGTGACTGTTTACTACCCATTCTAAAGCTTAACTGTGCTGTTATTATGATAATTATGATAGTTCCTGTCTGAGGTCAGTACAGTTCAGCATGGCAGAGTGGAGGTGGAACCGCTCCTGCCTCAGCCATTTGGTGCCCATGAGCTGCACACAGTTCCAGGCAAACGGCAGTCCACATTGCCATCAAGCAAGCAAGCATTTTACTCACAAAAGCCCATCCAAATTCTCTGTCTCCCACAAGAGACAGAGGTTGCGGTAGGAGCATATCCCAGAAAGGCGGCGTTTTCAAACTGCATGGCTTTTTTTTTCTCTGCCAGGTAGGGGCCACACCCAGCACTTTAACTCTGAGACTGAGCTTTTTATCTCAGTTACAGCCTAATATGCCAGGCAGAGCATTGCACTGCCTGCAAACATCTCTGTGTATGGCAGCAGAAATCCACCGGGGAGCGCCGGGCCATTGGCATAGTTTCAGAGTACTTTCTTCCCAATCCCGAGCGGGCACACAAACATCCAGTTTCATAAAAGCCATTGAAATGCTTTAAAGCCAGAGTTTGCACTGGCAGCACAGCCCAGGAAGCTGCGTTTTAAAATGGCGTGGCTTTTTTTCTTCCACTATTGCTGAAACAGGAAATCTCTCTACGGCACGTCCTAGCAAACAGCAAAAAGCTGTGTTAAACTCTCTTTCCCTTATTTTTAAGCCCTCTCTGGTTTTTATGTGGATTTAGTTATCTAACAGTTTTTAGTTTGTTTATCTGAAATACAGACTTCTTTGATTTAATGTGTTCTGTGCAATTCTTAGTTATCAGTTTACAGTTGGAGATCTATATTGTTATTAGGCTATGAGGAATACTCTATTGTGATGGAGATTGTATATTCTTTTTATAAAAGTTATCAATGAAGGGAGTAAGTCTATAATTTTTATTAGAAATGCTACTATAGATAGAAGCAAGAAGACTTTCACTATGAAAGATGCTAACATCTTCATCTTTCATTTCTCAGCTTCTGATACTGGGAGCAGTCCATTAGTTATCATCAATAAGTCTGTAGTATTTTGCAATAACATCATGTAAAGGACTAAGACATTGACCAAAACTGTCCAACGGTGATTCAGTTGGGCATGCCAGAAATACTTTGGTATTACATATATTTTTATTAGTTCTTTCATAATCTTATACCATATGTTTTCATCCTATTCACTGCCATCTCTGCTCCTAAACTCCCTCATATACACCTTCTATCTCCCTGGCCCTTTTCAACTTTGTGCTCTCCCTTTTCATACAACCAACTGTCAAATGGGATCTGACCGCATACTTTCTGGGCATGGGATCAGGAACTGGAGTGTGTCTTAACTACCAGAAGACACACCCTTAAAGAAAACTGTCTATCCCTTCTCCATAAGCCATTAACTGTCTTCCATTAGGAGTGAGGACTTGAAAATTCCTCCCTACTTCATGTTAGAATGTTGAGTGGTTTGATCTTCTGTAGATATCCACAATTACTGTGAGGTTATGAGTACAGTAATCCTGTCATGTATAGTAGATGCTGTTTTGCTCCAGCCATCTTCTATTCATGCCTCTTAGACTATTTCTAATGCATTATTTTAATAAAGAGAAAACCACTTTTAAGCTTAGATTGATTTAAATAATATAGTGTCTCTTTCTCCTAAAATGTATGGAAATTGGAAGGTTCTAGAAGGTTTACCTTTCACCAAGTTAAAAGAGAAATAAATTTGTATAGGATTGTTTAGGACCCTTGAGAAGGTGCATGTCTGTTTCTGCAACCAAGAACTGACAGTGGGAATAGAAGCCACTAACTTGAGAGAGTAAAGTTTGTATATATCAATTAGATACTGCATATCTAATTACCAGGTCGTACAACAAAGTGAAAGGAAGAAGTCCAGATTTTGTTGTGTACATACCTGTAACATTGACTACTTTTAATGATATACATATAAATGAAATTTATAGGGACGCTGATAAATTATTACTTGTTTGTATACGAAGAAAGGATAAAGTTAAAATGAACAAAATCTGGCCTACATAATCAGAATAGATATCTTTCTGTTCATTCTTATAGTTGATAGTTTATAGATCCAGATTGTTTGAATGAAGAGGGAACCAATTACCCTGAAGAATGGCTCAAGAATGCAACCAAACAATACCCTGTTAATCTTTTCCCCATCATTATCCCAGTAAACCTATAGATATTGAGCAGGATAACAGTACAATGTGGTGATGAAAGTAATTAGAACTTTTGGAGAATACAGGATTCTGGTTTGGTACTAGCACTAAATAGAAGACAAAGATATCACTGAGTCCAACCGGTTGTGCAGTGATGAGGCTTTAGTTGTGGTCCATTTCACAATAGGGCAAATTGGTTACTGAAATTATATTGTGATCATGTCCTCATTTTAAAACTGCATAATTAGAATAGACTTGTTTTAGAGCAAGTAGAATCATCATTTTGGGTCTCTGATCTGTGAAATTGGGCCTATTATGAGGCAAATCCAAGAAGATTCGATTTGAACTATCTATATTTAGGAAAATGGTAAACCTAAAATACTACTATAATCAAGTAGGTATTATAGGAAAGAAAACCAACATATGAGCTCAGAAAGGTGCATAGTTGACCTGGTCCAGAGACAGCAATCCTCACCGGAACAGGTACAGGGGAGTAACCACTGAGCAAGTGAACCAGAGCCAGAGATGGCTGAGGGTCCGGACATAAATTTGTGACCTTCAAGGGAGTAGACCCAAGCATGGACCCCTGTGGGTTTGGCTGTGAGTCTAGGACATCCCAAGGAACTAGGCCTGAGACAGAACCACTGCCAGTCTTGGTATGAATCTGGGACCTCCAAGGGAGTAGGCAGGAACCAGAGATCTCTGTGGGGCCAAGCATGAGTCTGGGACCTCAAAGGGAGTACATCTGAGCCAGGATTTCTGTGGGTCCGAGCATTGGTCTGGGACATCAAAGGGAATAGACAGGAACCTAGAAAAACTGCTTGAGTCTGGGACCACTGAGGGAGTAAGCCTGAGCCAGGTCCTCTGTGGTTCTGGGTGCATCTGAGCCTGGGAACTCCAAGGCAGTACACTGGAGCCAGAGACCTTTGCAGGAACAACTCTAAGCCAGGGACTTCTTCAGGAGGGGATTGAGACCAGGATTTACAGAAACAGATCAAAGCCGGTAACCTAGGCCAAAGTATGCCTGAGACAGCAAACTCCAAGGGAGCAGAGCAAAGCCCAGGAGCGCTGAGCTATCTCCAGGAATATGGAGTAACCAATGGGGTACCTAGAACTGTGGCACTGACTGTACCACGAGGAACAACCATCTGAGCTTTGGATATACTGGCACCTAGAAGATTAATCAACAGAATTTCAAACATCCCCAACAACACCTATTAGAGGAAAAGATGAGTAGAAAAGGTAAGAACACACACAGAACCACAAAAGAGCAGCACAACACCAGTAAAACCTAAAGATCCTACAACAGCAAGATCTGAAAAACCAAATATAGATGAAGCAGAAGAAAATGACCTAAAAAATCACTTCAAGAGAATGTTTGAGATTCTTAAATAGGAAATGAGAAATTCCCTTAAAGAAATGTAGGAAAAGACAAACAAAAAATTGGAAGACAGCAGCAAATCTCTTCAAGAAAACCAAGATAAAGAAATAAAACATATGAAAGAAACTATTCAAGACTTGAAAACAGAAATAGAGACAATAAAGAAAACACAAGCTGAGGGATTTATAGAAATAGAAATCATGAGAAAACGATCAGGAACCACAACTGCAAGCATGAACAACAGAATACAAGAGATGGAAAAGAGAATTTCAAGTGCTAAAATACAATGGAGGAAATAGACTCTTCAGTTAAAGAGAATATTAAATCTAAAATAAAGCTTAACGCAAAATAACCAGGAAATATGGGACACCATGAAAAGGCCAACTCTAAGAATAATAGGTATAAAAGAAGGATAAGAAGTTCAGCTCAAAAGCACAGAAAATATATTTAACAAAATCATAGAATAAAACATTTCCAACCTAAGGAAAGATATGCCTATGAAGATACAAGAAGCTTACAGAACACCAAATAGACTGGATTAAAAAAAAAGTCCTCTTACCACATAATAATCAAAGCATTAAACATACAGAGCAAAGAAAGAATATTTAGAGCTTCAAAGGAAAAAGGCCAAGTAACATATAAATGCAGATCTATCAGACTTACATCTGATTTCTCATCGGACTCCATGAAAGCCAGAAGGTTGAGGTCAAGCGTTATACAGACATTAAGAGACCATGGATGCCAGCCCAGACAACTATACCCAGCAAAACTTTCAATCACCATAGAAGGACAAAACAGGATATTCCATGACAAACCTAGATTTCACCAATACTTAGCCACAAACCCAGCCCTACACAAAATACTAGAAGGAAAATTTCAGCCTAAGGAAGTTGGCTACACCAAACAAACAAACAAACAAACAAACAATCAAAAAAAACAAAACAAAAAAACGCCCCCCCCCACACACACATAGAAAATTGATGGTCTTATAGCAGAAAATCCCCAAGAAGGGAAAAATGCACAAATTAGCATCAACAGTGAAAATTAAATAAACAGGAAATAGCAATAACTGGTCATTAATATCCCTTAATGTAAATGGATTCAACTCACCTATAAAAAGCACAGGCTAACAGATTGGATATGAAAACAGAATCCATCCTTCTTCTGCATACAAGAAACATATCTGAACCTCAAAGACAGACATTGTCTCAGAGTATAGGGTTGGGAAAAAATATACCAATCAAATGGACCTAAGAAACAAGTAGGTGTAGCTATCCTAATTTCTAAAAAATAGACTTCAAGCTAAAATGAATAAAAAGAGACAAGGTTATTTCATATTTGTAACAGGAAAAATCCATCAAGAGGAAATCTCAGTACTGAACATCTATGCCTCAAATTCAAGGGTACACTCATATGTAAAAAAAAACCACTTCTAAAGTTTAAATCATCCATTAAACTCCACACACTAATAGTGGGAGACTTCAACACTCCCCTCTCACCACTGGACAGGTCTGTCAGACAAAAAAAAAAATGAAAAGATAAATGAGGGAACAAACAAATGTTATGACTCAGACGGACTTAACAGACCTCTATAGAATATTCCATCCAAACATAAAGGAATATACCTTCTTCTCAGCACCTCATGAAACCCTCTCAAATATTGACCACATACTTGGTAACAAAACGAATCTCAACAAATACAAAAATAATGGAACAACCCCATGTATCTTATCAGACCACCATGGTTTAAAACTAGAAGTCAACAGCAATACTAATTCCAGAAAACCCACAAACACATGGAAATTAAACAGTGCTCACCAGAATCATCAAGGGTCAAGGAACAATTAAAAAATTAAAATTAAAGACTTTCTAAAATTCAATGAAAATGACCACACAACATACCCAAATTTATGGGACACAATGAAAGCAGTGTTAAGAGGAAAGATTGTAGCACTAAATGCCTACATAAAGAAGCTGGAAAAATCCCACACTAGTGAATTAACAGAACATTTGAAAACTTTAGAACAAAAAGAAGCAATTTCACCTAAGAGAACTAGACAGCAGGAAATAATCAAATCGAGAGCTGAAATCAACAAAGTAAAAACAAAGAAAACAATACAAAGAATCAATGAGACAAAGAGTTGGTTCTTTGAGAAAATCAACAAAGCAGACAAACCTTTATCCAAACTAACCAAAAGGCAGAGATAGAATATCCAAAATAACAAAATCAGAAATGAAAAGGGGGACATGACAACATACGCGGAGGAAATACAGAGAATCATCAAATCATATTTTGAAAACCTGTACTCCACAAATTTGGAAACTTAAAGGAAATGGACAACTTTCTGAATAAATATCACTTACAAAAATTAAATCAAGATCAGATAAGCAAATTAAACAGACCTATAACTGCTGAATAAATAGAAACAGTCATCAAAAGTCTCCCAACCAAAACAAGTTCAGGACCAGATGGTATCATCTCGAAATTCTACAGGACTTTCAAAGAACAAATGTCAATACTACTCAAATTATTCCACACAATAAAAACAGAAGAAACACTGCCAAACTCTTTTTATGAGGCTACAATTATCCTGACACCCAAACCACAGAAAGATATTACTAAGAAAGAAAATTACAGATCAATCTTACTCATGAACATTGATGCAAAAATACTAAATAAAATATTGACAAATCGAATCCAAGAACACATCAGAACCAACATCCACCATGATCAAGTCGGCTTCATGCAGGAGATGCAGGGATGGTTCAACATACCAAAATCTGTCAGTGTAATCCATCATATAAAACTGAAAAATGAAGCCCAAATGATCATCTCATTAAAAGCTGAAAAAGCTTTTTGACAAAATACAATATCCCTTCATGATAAAGGTGTTGGAGAGAGGAGGGATACAAGGAACACAACTAATCATAATAAATGCAATATACAGCAAGTCAACAGCCAACATCAAACTAAATGGAGAGAAACTCCCAGCAATTCCACTGAAATCAGGAACAAGACAAGGATGTCCACTCTCCATATCTATTCAGTATGGTTATTGAGGTCCTAGCTAGAGCAATAAGACACCACAAGGAGATCAAGAGGATAAAAATTGGAAAAAAAGGAAGTCAAACTCTCATTGTTTGCTGATGATATTATAGTTAACATAAGTGATCCCAAAAATTCTACC
>NW_004949111.1:7590329-7592044 GCF_000317375.1 Microtus ochrogaster
AAGAATTTAAAATTGGTGAAAGAACACTTAAGAAAACATTCAACATCCCTAGTCATCAGAGAAATGCAAATCAAAACAACTCTGAGAGTCCACCTTACACCTGTGAGAATAACCAAGATCAAAAACACTGATGACAACTTATGCTGGAGAGGTTGTGGGGAAAAGGAAACACTTATGCATTGCTGGTGGGAATGCAAGCTGGTACAGCCCCTCTGGATGTCAGTGTGGTGATTTCTCAGAAAATTGGAAATAGCCTTACTCAAGACCCAGCAATACCATTTTTGGGTGGATATCCAAAGGATGCTTAATCGTGGCACAAGAACATGTGCTCAAGTCTGAATTTTGCAGGAAAATGTATGGAGCTAGAAAACATCATTTTGAGTGGGGTAACCCAGACACAGAAAGACAATTATATACATGTACTCACCCTTAGGTGGTTTTTAAACACAATGAAAAAAAAGGCAGCCTACATACCACAATCCCAGAGAATTTAGACAACAATGAGGACACTAAGAGAGACTTACATATATCTAATCTACATGGGAAGTAGAAAAAGACAAGATCTCCTGATTAAAGTGGAAGCATTGGACCTTTGAGGAGGGTTGAAGTGGGGAAGGGAGAGGCACTGAGGGGAGCAGACAAAAATGTAGAGCTCAATAAAATAAAAATTAAAGAAAGAAAAAAGAAAGATGCATAGTGATGATTTCCCCTATGTCCACATTGCTTTTATTTGATCACTCTACAGACAGATGAATTTTGGAACAGGAGGATGAATTATCAGCTTACTGAACTTGGTGCCTGCATGCTAGCTATTTTTCCAGGTATGCTCTCATTTCTTGACGTTCATATATTGTCTAGTACCTGGTATTGTGTGTTAATGTTGAAATGCCCTTCTCATTAATATTTGAACATGATCACCCCAGACACAGTTTGATTTCATTTATCAAGTACAGCAGTATGCTATCATAATTGTAGCCAAAAGTATACCGAATCTCCTCCCACATGCCATCATTTAGTTTACATAGTTCTTGCCAACTTTTCTTTTTTATAAACTTGTTTGTCTCAGTATACTAGTATAATTATGCTGATTTGACCTAATGAGTGATAATCATGAAGTACTTATCATCCTTTCCTTATTGTATTTGAATCACATTTTTTTAAAATTAACACACTCATTTTACAGAAAAAGTGTGGGAATGTGGCTGTGATCGTGTTTAATGGCTTTACCATGTTTCCCTTCCACCCCAGAGCTTAATATAGTGGTTTCATATGCTGTATATGCTGTGGGTCAGCGGTTCATGCATGACAGATGCTATTTTGTTCTCTGAAAGGCAAGATTCAGATATTTAGGAAATAAGGCATGGAAATGAGATACAGACTACAGCATAAGATCTATTCAACAATAAATAGTTTCCTCCTCAACTTGCTTTTGGTCATGGTGTTTTATCACAATATTAGAAACCCTAAGACAACTTAGCATAGTGGTTTTGGATTGTATCATTCTGGAATGATTTACTACTTTGATTTTGAAGGATATTTGAAGAATAATTTTAGAGTATATACTATTCCTGCTTAGTAGGTTATTTTTTTTTCAAGTCTTAAAATATATAAACCTATGATATCCCACACCACCCACAAACAGCAAAAAACTGTCTTAAATTCTCTCTGTCTTTTTTTTAAGCCCTCTCAGGTTTTACGTGGAGTTCGTTAGCACG
>NW_004949111.1:7599177-7602432 GCF_000317375.1 Microtus ochrogaster
CTTCTGTTGTAAGATCATTGGGTTCTGGTGTTTTCATGTTGTTTTTCAGATTATTGGGTGAATTCTTGCCTGGGCACCTGCCCATCTCCTCCTATAGATGCTATCTAATGCGTCTTTTAATACTGGATCAGGTTTCCCTGCTGGCCAGGGGCTCCTTTTACAAAGTGCCCTTGCTCTGTTTCCTGGCTCCTGCCGGGGACCAAGATACCTCTCACCCCTCAGAAGGGTCTTCTGGAATAGGACCTGGCTCCTGCTTTGCCAGGGACCTCACTAACCAAAGGCCTACCTCTTTGATTTAATTGTAGTGGGTCTATCTGCTCACAGTGTTGCACGCTGGTCCCTGCAGCCTGAGTCTGCTGCCACAATGGCCCCCGCCGCCTGCGGCCTGCGTCTTCTGCCTCCGCGCCGGTCCCTGCCGCTGTGGAAGCCGTCCTCCGTCCACCTGAGCTGTCTGTCCCCCTGAGCCCTCCGCCTGCCTGCGCCGTCTGGGTCCGCCCGCCTGAACCGTCCGGGTCCTTTGGGTCTGTCTGCCTCAACATTTTTTAACTTTTGCGTATGTCTGAGTATGTATGTATCTGTGTGTCACTTCTGTGTAGTTAGCCTTGGAGGCCAGAAGAGGGCATAAAACTTCTTGGAACTGGAATTACAGGAGGTTCAAAATTTCCTGACATGGATGTAGGTAACCCAACTCAAATCTTCTTTAAGAACAACTAGCATTCTAACCACTGAGCCATTTTTCTTTAGTCCTTAAAACTAATTTCTTCAATTTAATTCATCCTTAAAATACATATAAATTTTATTTTTCTCACTATATATTTTATCTTACTGTAATACCTTGTTTATTCAGTATTATTTTTGACTCACTTTTATAATATTTATTGCCCCAAATGTATCCAAAATTCCCTGGTGGCTAAAGCCATATCTTGTTTACATCCTTATTCTATACACAGTAGCAACATGTATCACAGGTTGGAATATACATTTACTTTATTATGTTGAAGGGTGCATCATTATCAGATCTTGCTGAGATCAACATTTGTTACAGTTTCTTCTAGGTAATCTCCCATATCCTCCTGATGTGCTGGCTCTAGGCTTTATACCCTAACCACTGAGTTTTCTTTCAGATTAGCAAACTACTACATATAAATGGAAATAAAACAAATCTATTAATTGTCTGGCTATTCTATGAAAATGTCCTATAAATTATCCCAGTGGACTCTTTAAAGCCAAAATACCTTGGATAAGGAAAGATCTGAATCTCCTGCCTTGTATCTAATTCAGTTTTCATAGATGGTCATGTATGTTAGGAATATATTCGTGGGTGTATTTGAAACCTTGACATATTTGTTGTTAGTAATGTGTCCTTTCGTACCTTAGTTTTCAGATTGTTTTAACCATATTTAAAATGTCTTTTTTTCCTAATGAAAACAGTGTATTTTTTGTCACTGATTTATTATCTTCTTTTTCGTCTCTATTCTTACTCATTTTAAATGTACTGTTCTAAATGCACTTCTGGTTCAAGATGAATAGGCTGATACGTTATAAATAGACAACACCACAGGTCACTCTGTAAGCTGTTAACATTCATTAGCACTTCAGGCCTTAATATGGAGGTAACCACTTCTCTGTTTACTGTCATTCCCTGCTTGATAATAATGACAAGAAGCAATGTGAATTTACTACCCACCAGCCACTGACAGAATTCCTTTGTCATCCAAACAGTTAGGTTGATAAGTTGACAGATGTGAAAGCTTGTTAGGCATTTCAGTATCTAGTACCCATATACAGAGGAAAAGGAAGTTTAAATGAAGGATTTTTCCTTCTGCTATTACCTTGTTTAAAAAAAATGATAACAATTATTCATCATATTAATTCACTTGTTACAACACTTGAGAAAAGATACAGCAATGACTTCTGGAAGAGCCTCATTCCAGAAGAGACAGACAGAGACAAGCTTGTAAAGCATTCAAATAGGATATGATTTTGTATAGTTAAGATACCTGGATTGTATTGAATATTTAGTCTTTTATAGATTTACTTATCAGATATTTACTAAACCATACTATGTGTTAGGTACTGTACTAATTTTTCATATATAAAACATATTAAATAAAATAAAAGGATAAGTTTTCTGCATAGTATATAAAACAAACAATATACAGATCATATTACAGCACAGAAATCAATTTATATATTGTGATAGCAACTTTTAGCAGTTGCTATAATTGAGAGTCAGAAACATTTAAATAAATCTGAGTTTCTAGTTTATTGGAAAAAAACAGAAAATTTGATGTTCTCAAGTTCATATTCTCAGAGTTAGATAAGACTAAACAGCCCTGTACTATGGTAAGTGAATGCTTAAAGTTTACTGTAGACTACAATGTCCAGCTGAGTGAATTATGTTACCTTCCTGTCCCATGGAAACATTTGAATTTTGTGTACTCTTGTTTCTTATAAGAGTAACATTTCATTTAGTTACCAAAGAAGAGTAAAGGATAAATCAGGACATACATGGCATGTTTTGTTTTTATGGAAATGATTTTGTACCATATTGATATAAAGGTAAACCCGAAATGATGGTATTAATCATTTGTGCCCTTTGAAGTATCTAGTGGCACAAATCTTAGTTAAGAAAGTAATGAATTAAATGAATGGCCAAATGAATTAAAGTTCATAAGCCTCTTTTGCCAAAACTTCTTGATGTTTTCCCATTCATCTAATCTTCAAGCTCCATGGATCTTTAGTCACAACAATAATAGATTGTTTAAACCTGAACCATCAATAGAAGGGACTTATGACTGAACAAAATCCCACTCTAAATTAAGCAACCATGCACATAACACATGCGTTTCTGAATCTGTCTCTGACATGATTGCAAGAGTTGATTACTTTCCTCAGGCAGTTATTGCTTTAAAGAATGCAAATACAATAATACAATTGGGCAGATTTGGTGAGATGATTAAATTGTAATTTCTAGCCAATATTTATTCCATTGTTTTAAAATGTTTAAGACCTGAAATACAAATATTATGAAACTTCAAAAATTAGTTTACTGTTCAAATATGTATATCTATAATAACAATAGTTTTATATTATGATAGCTAGCAACATTTAGTTAGCCAAAACCCAATGAAACCCATGTCATTCCTTGCTAACTAGTTTAAATTTACTGTGTTATGAAATCCTCATAATAACTCCATGATAAATTATTCAATATGGGTGGTGAGATGGATCAGAGAGTCAAGGCTCTTACTG